>NW_026462532.1:0-79090 GCF_021730395.1 Mercenaria mercenaria
GATCACCTCATCAAGGCGATGTGCAGAACACATGAATCTGCCATGCCGGCTCAAGTTCAAGGTCAAAACTCAAGGTCAAATGTTTTAGCCAACCATTTCGTGTCTGCTCTATATCCCCTAAACTCCTCAAAGGATATTTTTCATACTTGGGTCAAATGATCACTTGATCACTTGTGCGTCAGCCATGCTGACGTAAGGTCAATGTCACAGCTTTGAGCCTTCCATTTTGTGTCCACTCTGTATCTCCTAAACCCCTTGGAAATTTTCATCAAACTTGGGGCAAATGATTACCTCATCAAAAACTCGTTAGTCAGCCATGTCAACTCAAGGTCTAGTTCACTACTCAAGGTCAAAAGTTTGAGCTCAGTATCTCCTAAACCCTTTAAAGGATTTTCATGAAACTTGGGTCAAATAACCACCTCATCAAGACGTTTTGCAGAACTCAAGAGTCAGGCATGTCAGTTCGAGGTCAAAGTCACAGCTAAAGGTCAAAAGTTTACCCATTTACTAGCCATAACAGTGGCGGGGGATTTAGCTGTCTTTCAGAATGCTTGTTTCGTATTAACTATTTCTGGATGACTACAGAAGGCCAAAAATTTCAAAGAAAAAAGGCAGTGTTAAGGAAGCTGTTTTTTTAAGCTGAAATACATTCATCAAACACACGATATCTATATTCTGAAATTCATAAGATGAAAAGCACAAAGATTTGAAAAACACTGATCATTCCTCAAAGCGAAATATTCAATGCACATCAGGTGTCTCAACACTATGGTACAACGATAGAATTCCAGTGACGATCACAAAGCCTCACATTCTAACAACTAATGTCTTTCTTCATTAACAAAAACCGGCATAAATTGCCTAAACAGGCCACAGTCAACTTCTATGCAAGATATCATAATTACATCACTTGGAGTGGTGAAAGTTTCAAGAACCAAAAAAGTCATTGCTCCAAATATCATAATTCCGGTACTACAAATCAAGACGGCAGGATATCTCTCTTCCTGTGAAAGAGTTTTATATCTAGACATCCTAAGGATAGATACATTACCAACGTTGTTCAAACAACCATTTTTAAACTTGTATTTTAATTTTCATCTTATCTTATATAACAGAACATACACTGCATGAAAAGTGTTCTTTACTACTAAATTACATTTCTTAGAGTTCATGTGTTAAATATAATTCCAGTTCACTGAAATAAAAGTTTACTAAACTCGTTTTAAGAATGTTTCAAATGTAGGTACATTTCATTCAATGTAAATTCCAGTAAACTTTAAATTCAACATTTACTTGATATTGAATTTGTTAAATACATGTATGAAACTCCAAATGTGAAATGTGTGATGACTATGATATCTTCAAACTTGGCACGTGGCACTATTGTGACATTTTGAACCATCCGCTCTTGCGGGACACCCACACAACCCAATTATCATTAGATATTAGGAACTCAGATTATCCACTCTGTACGCCCAAACGGAAGTCTAGAAAAAGTAGGCGTTTAAAAAATCAAAACACAAATTTCTGATGGCTTGGATTTTCTTGTGTTAATATTTGTTAAATGAAGGGGAGCCTACTTTTCATCGGGTTACAGGTTAGGTATGGAAGGGGCATAATTCTGCAAAATGTAAATCAGAGGTATTTTTATTGATTTTTATTCCACAGATGTGGCTGTTGATGGTAAATCTAAATTTTAAGTTTCAACTCATCATTTGGATAGAATAAAATATATGTCAAGAAAACAAATCTTGTCCAAAAGATTTAACCAAAGTATGAAAGGTGCTTAATTCTGTCAAAAGTAAAATAACTTGGATTTATTTGACTGAAAACTAATATATATATTGACTTTCAAGTCATTACCTTTGATTTTAACAAAGAACTAAGCGTGTTCATTATGTTTAACCAAGTAAGGAGTCAAACCCTAAAAAATTAAAAGAAATAGGTTTTTTTTGTGAGGGGGGAGGGTGGGGTGGGGGGAGGGAGGGGATCGTTGTCACAAAGGCAGATTTTGATGATAAAGCTGTATGAATTTCAAATCATTACCTTTTATAGAACCAAAGATATGTCCAGAAAACGAAGCTTGTCAAAAACTTTTAACCTGAAAATAACCTTAGTATAACACCAGGGTGACCTTGAATTTGGGTATAATGGTCAAGTTATAAGCAATAGCAACGAAAATATGACAGAAAACCAAAGGTATCCGAAAAACATTAACCCGAGGTAAACCTCGCAGGTCAGCGAAACACGCATAAAGATTTTATTTCTTGTCCAAGACAATGACATCGTATTACATAATGTTTGATTGTCGCAAGTAAAATACACTAAAGAACAAATATCTATCAATTAAATGAGTACTATGTGCTTGGATCGTATAAGCCAAAATATTTTATTGTTTCTTTATTGAATAGGCGTACTTTTTTGCGAATGGTGGAACAGTTTTATACTAACTTTTGTGACAAGGTGGTCATTGTATAATTCAGACGCATGTTGGATTAAATAGTGTTTCAGCTGTTCAGGTTTTGAAATGCATATTTGTACGTATAAACTCATGTGCCTGGATTGATAATAAAACATTCAGAAGCTTCCAAAAGTCTTAAAACCGAAAGTAAACGCCCGGTTGTTGACGACCTCCGTTTTGGCGTACAAAGGGTCCTTACACTGGAAGATGGCACCACTTAATCCTGCAACCAAGGAGTGATTACCCTTACAATACTTTATTTTTCAAATCATACGAAAACCAATTGACTAAATGAAAAAAACAAAATCAACATAATCAAATGTAAATTGATGGATTTATTTATGGATGGATGGAAGGACAAAATGAATGAATGAATGAATGAATGAATAGATGAATGAACGAACGAACGAACGAACGAACGAATGAGGTAACAAATAACACACCGTTTAGCCGGATCTAGTGAATGCTGTTGATCTGCCGGCGACAGTTCAGAATATACATGTACCTATTTTGGTAAAAGTGAATATTAGCCGGAATTTTAAATTTTCACGCAATAGCTTATCAGAAAACATTACACAGATTTATTCCCTGATTGAAAACGTCTCTAACGGCGAAATCATTGCGTAAACAGCATATTATTCAGCGAGAAATTACAGAAAAAAATCAAATTTCGGCGAAATGAGTCATTTGATGAATCGGCCGCAAAAAAAAAAAAAATCTTTTTCATTAGCAAACCTGAAACATATGAAATATTCCACGATAAAGTTAAATGATTTTTCGGTAATATTTCGAGACCACGGCTTCCAATTCGCCTTGATGATTTCTGTCGTTTATATTGAAATAGTGGAACATAATGCAGTTACATCAAATTGGATAATATAAACGGCACTCAAATACAAATCTCTTTATGCTTTTCATGTATCTGTTTTATTGATTATTGTTCCAAACATTTATTTGTCTCTTCACAGATTACTACCGTCTTGAAAACATAGTTTTATGTTTCTCTTTATTGCAGCTTGATTTGGCAAAAAGTCAGTAATGTGCAAATTGCACATTTTGCTGTATAATTTGTCTAATCTATAAAAGAAAGCCTAAAGCCATTATTTGTATTCAGTGGCATTGAAAATGCCAACGAAAGATCTTTCTTGCGTGTCAAAATTAGGTAGATCTATATGTTTGTAAAAGTTTGGGATCTCCTTATTCTAGAGATATAACTCTGACAGCTTAGCGGTTTCTCCAGCAACAAGTGTGACGACATTAATATTTTACTTAGTCGTCTATGATTAAATTGTTTTCCGTCAGCTACAAATACAAAGAAAAAGAAAGAAAAAGATAAGAAAACAAACAAGTAAATAGAAAGAATCAACAGAGTCCGTTATTTACTAGAGCGGAGACACTTCCGATCTTATTCTACGATATATTTTTTACCTGTCTAAATGTTCTGATTTTTCTGCTTGTGGACGGCCTTTTACCCCATCAGCTTAATGGGATCATCTATAAAAACATTTAGAAAGTGTCAGCAAGTAGTGAATATTATGATGGTTTTGGCGTTTTGACCTCACTTAACCTGTTGTTTCTATTTTATAAGTGCACAAAGTCAAGCAATTAAAAAACAAAAAATAAACAAGCTTTCATAGTACTATATGAAAACCTATAGTAAAATATGATTAAACACTCCCACCAAATATTTGTCAAAATCCTACCACGAAAACAGGGTCAGTTTAACCTTACTTAACCTCTTGTTTCTATTTTGTAAGTGCACAAAGTTTAAAACCCGGAAGAAACATTTACATGTCCTTATTGGTTAAAATAATTTATAATAAGTTGTTCATTTTGTTTTACATTATTAACTTTTAGTATTTTATACAGTAAATCATACAACGGTACTTTGTCTTGTAACATTTTAATGAAAAATAAACAATAATATCCACAGAATGTACTTGTTTTGTCTTGATATTGAACATTGTTGTATTTTACATTTGGTATATACTTAATTACTTCTTTCGGCGGAGGAAGCCCAAATGGGTCAAAGTACATATTATTTAAGTAACACACCCAATGTGTTCCGGGTCCAACAGAGTCGTCCAAATTTATAATTCCGCACTCGTCCTTTGCTTTTGATTTTGGTAAATTATTTCTATTAAATACACTCCTAAAGTTTGTTATACCGAGTTGTTTTACCCATTGTTCAATTTCCAAGTTAGATATTGGTTTGTTTATAAATTTTATTTTTTTTTACTATAGGAATTCGTCTGTAAGGTCTTCTCTGAGAATCAATCTGTATACCCTGACCATGTCCTTTTCCACTTAACAAAGATGTAATCAAAGGTATCCCTAGACTAGCAGCCAACATACCTAAAAACCCGCCATTTTGTTTTTGTTTTTGTGTTAATTTAATCACTCCAGATCCTACTAGTTGCTTTCTTTGATTAGGTCTAAGATATGGTGATATAATATTTTTCTTATCATTAGCTACCGAAATCATACCATTTCCAAGTATTTTACTAACACCAGTACTGACAAGCCCAGACAAAGCACCGATGCCTAGAGGAGCTAATATTTTTGGAGCTATTTTTGCTGCCATTGGAAGAATTGTTTTTCCTAACAAACCAGCCAAAGCTCCTAAAAATCCACCATTTTGACCTTGATTGGACATTTGTTTTTTTTGAAATTGTAATTTCTAATCCCTTCTTATTTGCAACAGCTTTTTTAATTTGATTAATTTGTGTTTTTGTTAAAAGTAAAGGGAAGTTTCCACGTAATTGTTCATGTTTTAATCTAAAAGTACATGGAATTTTATTATTATAAGCTTGTGCTAAATTTTTTTTTCTGTCCATCTGTAAGATTAACTTTATATTCAATATAATTTGATGACATTATATATTTAAAATTTATTTTATTTAAACAATAACAAGTTTATTTCCAATAGTATTTATTTCAACTGTTTCTTCATACAATACAATTGCGTAAACACGAATATTAGCTGCTGGTGGAATATTTAACTTAACTGTTAATGTAATATGCTTAGGATCTTCTGTTATTACTTCCTTTTTATATTCTAAGTTAAAATGAACAAATCCAAAATAATCATAAAAGTTTGATCTATTTAGCAGACTTCCAGTAGTCTTATTATTTTGTTTATAATAATAATTAATTACATCATCATATATTCTTGATATACTTGTGTATTCTGTTTCTGGATAAAAAACACCATTACCAACTTCAAGACGACAGGAGCTCAAAGTGCAATTTTCATTTGCTGCATTTACCCTAAATGTGTCTAATAAATGTGGATTACTTTTATCAGGTCGTTGTAAATAAACAAATACATGTTGTGGTTTTGTTACACCAGCCGTTATTCTAAAGGTTGTATTATTTTGTTGTGTATCAGTTGATTGTGTCACCATTTCCCGTAGGTATGACCATCTTGCTTTTGTAAATCTTTCAGAAATTAGATTAAGCCCAAATTCATTAAAAATTAAACGTGGAACCCATAGAATTAATTTTGTTACAATTACTCTACCAACATCAGCAGCGTTAGCTCTAAAAATTAATTCATCATCATCTGTCAGCTGCAGTGTTATTTGAATTTGACTTGGAGGTAAAATATTAGTTTCTAAACCCTGAAAAAATGAATAATTATTTAATGGAATTTTAGCATTTACCTCTTTACCACCTTGGATTGATAACTTCCTAGAAGCAAAACCACTATTATAATTGTCATTATCTTTTCTACTTTCAGCAGTAGCAGTAGTATCTAAATAAATACATTCATTTGTTCCAGTTGTTTTTGCATAATCTTCAGACAATTCAACCAAACTCTTTACATTTATTACTTTGTATAAATTATTACAATCATATACAATTTTTCCATTTTGTTTAACCACTAACTGATCAATTAATGAAGCTGCATTATTATTTAGAGCAATTTGATCTCCACCAGCATAATTAGCACCATCAGCAAGCTTATTTACTTTAAAACTTACTTCAAAATAAGCATTAAACCAATCGAAATATGAGCTAATCATTAATTGTAAAGTGATATCCGTTTTTTGTTGCTTAACATTATTTCCCAAGACAGATATGAAAGCTGTATCTAATTGAATAGGAGTTAGTTCGTATCTTTCACAATATTGTTTTGTTCTAAACATGTATATATTATATATTATTTTATTTTTTATAAATTAATCTGTTAATACGTTTACGCTGAGCTGAAGTTCCAGATCCTGACAATATTCTATTTATTCTCATATGAATATCCTCCTCCTTATTATTTTTACTGTTATTCTTTTCTTGTAATTCCTTAGCAATTAAATTACCAACTGCCGGAGCAGGTTTCTTTTTAAGTTTTTCAACAATTTTATTAGCAGCCAAATTTCCAACTTCTGTTCCAACCTTTTTTGTTCCACTTTCTAACGCAGCTTTTCCTGCAGTTTCCAGAGCTTTTTTTTCCAGCTGTGCTAATTGAAGATGCAACTCCACTTGAAAACAATTTCGTTAAAGTGTCAAAGATACCCGAACTATGTATAATTTCTTCTCCCGTGTGAGAATCAACATAAATAAATATTCCTTTATTTTTGTCATAAACTTTTTTGTACATTATATAAAACTAAAATGTATTAATTATTTATTTAATTAATTTCTTTTAATATTAGTGTAAAACTTGTTTCAACCCCATTAAAATTAATTATTCTACCAAATATATCTGTAATATATATTCTTATTGAATTTATAATATTTTTATTAATTCCAGAATATCCAACTCTGTTTGGTTCTTTAGTAAAAGGATAAGCTCTTGTTAAATCTGCAGTACTTAAAGCATAGATAATATCACTGAAATTACCATCAACAAGTGAATTATCAATAAGATCACAATGAATATAAATTGTATCCGCAGAGTTAGTTATATTTGGTGTTGTAGTTCCCCATTCCGTATTTCTCAATGCTTTTTTCTCAAATCCAAGCAATGTATGAAAATTTGACATTCTTAAATCCAACATAAAATTATCATGAATTGAAATCAAAACCTTAAAACTACTTAAATCAAATTCCAAACTTATTGGAGCAATTTCTGATTTATCAAATTCATAATCACCATTACTTATTAATGTTTCCCTTATATAATTATTGATGTCTGTGTAACTGTAAGTACCATTTGTAAATATGATATCTTTCCATTCTTTACCATTATTGTAACGAATTCTTTTATTGTCATATTCATCACTAATATTATGCCAAGAGTAGGTCATAGTGTTAATACTATCCAAACCAACAATATAAGTTTTATTTTTATCTAAAATTAAAGAACGACTAAATCTGATTGTAAAATCACTTGGAGTATTTTTATTATCATCTTTAACTGTTTCAGAACTTAATACTATTTTTTGTTCCATTTATATATAATAAAAATTTAAATTCAAGAAAAATATTTTTTATAAAACATTTCATGTTCTTTTGGTAACAATTCATTCATTTTTAATAGTTCATCAATTATTCTAATACCTTCATTTTTTAGTTCTTCATTATTATTTCCAGCATCAATCGAACCACAAATTAACTCCAAGTCATTAACCAATTCTTTTGGATTACATGGACAAACGTCATAACCTTCACCTCTAATTACTTTTTTAAATTTCATAGATCTTTTATTGATAGGCAATCCTGATTTTTCTGTTAATTCTTTAAATATTTTTCTTGAATGAATTCAATGCTTTTTATTATTGTTATATCTTTTATTAATCAAATCAATTAAATCATTATCTACTTTAGTGTTAATTACTTCTTTTCCAGTTATTCTATCCTTAGCAACTAATTTGTTTTGACTATAAAGTTTATTTAAGTTAATAATTAAATTACCATATTGTCCATTTGGTAAAACTTTATATGAATTATAATATCTTATTCCCTTTCCAAATACCTCTGAGTCATTAATCATTTTTGATAAGCGTTCACCATATCTTTTAAGATTTTCTCTGTCTAATTCTAACTCCGAAACATACTCACCTGCAGCCATAGGTTCTGCATTTGTAAATTCAACTATTCCATCTGGATTTATTTTACTGTGTTCATTTATTTTACGAGTACAATTTTTTAATTTCCTGGTAACCTCTTTTCTTGTTTTTATCCAATCATCTTTATCTTTGCTTATTGCTAACTCTGATAATACAGGTAAGTTCCAATCTGATAATTTGCCTCAAATTCTTCAGTTGTATTATCAGTTGTTTCAGTTATTCCCATCTTTTTTCTTCCGTAATCTTCTAATATCTGAAATTCATCTTGAGGAACCCATCCAGCAGGTTCATCTCCAAAATCTATTGATGTATAGGGAGCCGGTTTTTAACCAGGTTTTCAACGAAAACCTGAGTTATTAAATTGGGGCATGTCGTTGGTCGGGCGGGCGGGCGGACGGATGGCGGCGTCAAACTGGTGTTTCCGGTCAATAACTTTTGTTGCGGTAAAGATATTTGAATAAAACTTGGTATGTATGTAGCTTATATCAAGACAAAGGCTAGGATTGATTTTGGGGTTTCAGGGGTCAAGGTCAAGGTCACTGTTACTTAAAATAGAAAAAGGGTTTCCGGTCAATAACTTAACTTAGGAATGAGCTATCATGATGAAACTTGGTGTATAGAAAACTTATATAAAGTTGTAGCTTGGGAATGATTTTGGGGTTTCTGGGATCAAGGTCAAGGTCATTGTTACTAAAAATAGGGTTAGGGTTAGGGTTAGGTTAGGGTTAGGGTTAGCATATCTTCTTCATGCATGGAGGGATTTTGATGAAAGTTGGCACAATTGTTCACCATCATGAGACGGAGTGTCATGCGCAAGAACCAGGTCCCTAGGTCTAAGGTCAAGGTCACACTTAGAGGTCAAAGGATACAAGAATGAAAACTTTGTCCGGAGCATATCTTCTTCATGCATAGAGGGATTTTGATGTAACTTGGCACAATTATACACCATCATGAGACGAAGTGTCTTGCGCAGTTCCCTTTTTTAGAATTACTTCCCTTTGTCGAGACCACTTTTCTGTAGTACAACATGCATGTTACATCCAATTTTGAGGTGTATTTTGATCAATCTCTACCTGGTAAGGATTTCTGTGTGGATTTACAATTTTTTTTTTTTTTTTTTTTTTTTTTTTTTTTTTAAAGATTAACTTCCCTTAGTTGTTACTATAAATAACTTATATTGTAACTTTTTTATAATTGACCGTAGGGAAAAACCGAGACCACTTTTCTGTGGTACAACATAGTTGTTACTTTCTATTTTTAGGTGTATTTTAAGGTATCTCTACCTGGTAAGGAGATTTTTTGTGGACTTTGAAAAACAAAAGAATTACAATGATTACTAAACAACCACAAAATTAAAATTACATCTGCAAATACAGGTGCTAGAGTAAAGAAATTTGCTGTGACGGGCGTATATTGTGACATTCTGGCACTCTTTTTTATTCTTATGAAAAGTGTTGAAAACCTGGTTTCGTGGCATTGCCGCGTTTCTTGTGATGGTAATGATGGTAGCAGTTCTTGGAATAGCTGTGGTAAACCCTGGTATGTTTGTATGTCTTTCATTTCATCACCTAGTAATGCTAATTGTTGTTTTATTCCAGGTAATGCTTTTAACTGACTTGACAATTCTTCTTTTTGACTTTTTATTCCTTCAGTAATTGGCTTATAAATTTCAGTGTACATATCCCGATTTGTAGCTTTTTTAAATTTTTTCTTTCATTATTTCTTCTCTAAGAACTCTCACCTTTTGCCCGACTAAGATTTTTCTTATTCTCATTTCATTAAGTTTTGATTGCATTTATATAATAATGTAAAATAATGTAAGATAATGTAAAATAATGTAAGATAATGTAAGATAATGTATTCTTATATATAAATGGAAATTCCAAATTATGATACAAAAAGTGATAAATCCAATAGCTTTAAACAACATTATCCTTTTATGCCAGATTCATGTTTTAGAATGTTAATATGTGGATCTTCTGGATCTGGAAAAACAAATACATTAATGCATATACTTCGAAAACCTCTTATATATTATGATAAATTATACTTATATGCTAAAAACCTAGAACAAACTAAATATCAAGATTTAATTAACCACTTAAGTCAAATTGCAAAAAGAATTAAAGTAGATCCAAATGAAATACTTGAATATTCAGCTGATCCCAACCAAATTGAACCTTGTGAGAATCTTGAATCAGAAAAACAAAAAGTAGTAATATTTGATGATTTTGTATGTGAAGATAAAAAGGTTCAAATGAAATAACAAATACTTTATTCAAGGACGTCACAAAAACTGTTGTGTTATTTATTTACGTCAGTCTTACTATAAAACACCAGAAGATATCCGTATTAACTGTTCACATTATATTTTATTTGAAAGTCCAGGTAAACGAGAAAATGATATGATTTGTAATGAACAAAATATTAACCCTAACTCTTTCGCTAATGCAAACAAATCAAAATATGATTTCTTATATATTGACAAACCAAGGAAGTTTTTAGAAAAAACTTTACTGGTAATATATAATGGGAGTTTTTAATAATATAGAACAAATAAGTGAACCTGACAGTATAAGTAAAGTTAAATTTGATATTGATTTAAGTGATTATGCTACTAAAAAACAATTCAAAAAACTTAAAAAGGAAACGGAATCATATCTTCACAGAAATAAGGAATTTGATAACACAATGAACAGAGCATTAGATATTGAAGGTAATGAAATAATCAACCTAGGAGATCCAGATAAACCCAACGATGCAGTTTCAAGACGATTTGTGTTTAAAAAAGTTCAAAGTGTAATAGATAACTATAATCTTGAAGATGTCAAAAGTATAAAACAAACACTGGAAGCAGAAGTAAAGAATATTGAAGAATTAACAAAAGATTTTAAAAAGAATTCATTATTAATAGTTGAATTACAAGATAAAATTGAAAAAGAAATGAAAGCTATGGTTGATTCTATTAAAGAACTTGAAGAGAAATCTGATTTGACAGATGACAACATAAAAAAAGTATTTAGAGCCAATATTGAAAGGTTATACAATCAAGTTCAAGAATTAAAAGATAGTATGATTAAACATGAAGAACTAAAAGACAAGATTATTGAAGCTGAAAAAAAGTTACAAAATATGTATCAGTTAGAAATCAAAACAGAAATAAATAAACTAAATACTGAAACTGAAAATAACACCAAGATTTGTTAGAATTTATTTCAAATAAACTTACAGAATATAAATCTGAATTGGAAAAGGCAGCTTCACAAAGAGGTGATGACCATGACACAGCATTAGATAACCTTAAAAAAGAGCTTAATTCTAAAATAGATGACTTTAAAAAACAAATTCGAATTTGGATTAGTACTGTTGACACACGTCACAATTTAAAGTATGCAGACTTAAATAATATTACAAAAAAATTACAAGAAGATATGACGCAGCTTAATGCTAAAGTTGAAGAACATAAAAATGAACTGGACTTTGTAGTTGAAAAATCAGTTAAACAAGGAGAATCAATTACTGCTAATACTGAAGCAATTAACACAATTAATGATCAGCTAAAAAATTTAAAGAAACAACTTCGAACCTTAATTAGTACTGTTGACACACGTCACAATTTAAAGTACGCGGAATTAAGTACACTTACAGGTTTATTACAAAAAGATATTAATGAATTTAATGATAAAATTAAAAAAATAATAAATGATCTGGACTCTGTAGTTGAAAATCAGTTAAACAAGGAGAGTTAATTACTGCTAATACTAAAGCAATAACCACTAATACTCAATCAATTTCTAATAATTGGGAAAAAATTACAGAATTAAAATTGTTTTCTTAAAACAAGAAACACAATTAGCTAGAACAAAGAATACAGTTGACAATTTGTCTGCTTCTGAAGTTGCTACAACAAAACGAGTTGATGATTTAGCTGAAGTAACTCTTAAACTTAAAAAGAAAGACAAAAAAATAAAAGAAGAATTGGAAAAAGAAATAGAAAAAGTAAAACGTGAAGTGTTTCTTTTTGAATATAACAGTTTTTATGAAAGAGATCCAGGGTTTAAATACGGTTTTTATGAATAGTCGGGGTGCCTGGATATATTCAACATATGAAAATATAGCCGGTCTGAACTATTTAAATGCATTTCAATTAGGATCTGGAATTATCGTAGATTATAAAGATTTTATAAACACAAACCAAGAATATAAACTAGCTGTACCAGATGTACTTTTAAAAGGTGTGTTTTTAGTCGAAAAAACCGGAATTTATATAATAGATATTAAGTTTTTATTAGCGGGGGCCGGGTTTAAAGATGAACTGAGGAAAAGCCCAATATCATATTTTATATTTAGGTGGTGGAATGATAGTTTTGATCCATTTCTTAGTATGTTTATCAGTAATAGTGTAAATATAGCAGCCGAGGACTTTGACATTGGATCGGACACAACAATATCTGTGTATAAGAAAAAAATTAAAGTTTATCTAAAAAAAGGGACAATGTTTGACATTCATCCTTATGACAGTTCATCATCTACAGAAATAAATTTTACGCTTTTGACGAATAGTTACGTCAGATTCTACATATCGGATGAATATGTATTTTATGAGGATGACAGACTTTTGAGTTAATCTTTAGTTTTTATTAAAGTTAAAACTTTAGTTTTTATTTAACTGGAATAATTAATATAATGGGAATATTCAATAATATAAATGAAAAAGTAAATAAAATAGAAAGACAATTAATAAGAAAACCTCCATTGTTCTTAACATGTTATACCGAAAATACCGATAGTGGATTATTTCAATGGAAAACGGTAAATGCTAGTCCTGGTTTAGTTCAAAATGGTAGTAATGTAACAATTAAACAAAATTGCATTTTAATTATTCTTGTTGATGCAATTAAATTAGGTAAAGGAGAAGTTAAATTACAACTAAAAAATAAAGAGAATGTAATTCTTCAAAGTTACAATGCAAAAACAAACAGAAAAACGAATCTATTTCTATTAATTATGCTAATGAATTTAAAATGAATGATGTTATTTATATTAATTCTTTAAATGTTAAGAATATTCAGTTAACAATTTATGGTTCTATAATTTAAGTTTTAATTTAAGTTTTAATTTAAGTTTTAATTAATTTAAGAATAAGCTAATGTATCAATACCATTATCGAGAATATATCTTTCATCGTCATAACATGATAAAGATGTTTTATTTATAACATAACTGGAAAGATTATGCTTATCAGAACGAATAACTTTAAAGGTGTGATTACTTTGGGTTGAATTAAACAAAGTATCTTTGTAATTTTTATGAACTATTGTTTCTTTAACAACACGTTTTTTAATTCCTTTACATTTTTTAACATTAACTTCATTTTCTAATAAATAAGAATACATTTTACTTCTTAATCCAACAAATTCAACAATGGGAATGCCGGCAGCTTCATCTTTAAATTTTCCAATTACTGTTTTATTATTATCAAAATAAAATTCTGATTTTGGGTGGTAATCACTATTATCAAATAAATCTTTGTCCTTATAAAAATCCTCATATGCATCTTTGGTTTTTATTTCATAACATAATGAATCAGTGTCAGTGAATAAAAGCTTTGCTGAATCCTCGTACTTTTCCTTGATGTAATTATAATGAAAATTATACATTAAATATTTTGATAAATCTAGAATGCACATTCCAACATAACAAGGTCTGTTTAATAACAAGCTTTCTTTTATTCTATGAATGCCAAACAAATTCTTGTTAAATATCGTTGAACTAACAAATGAAGGTTTGGCTATATATTTTAATAAAAGGTTTTCATAATGAGTTAATTTAATATTAACCCTCTTGCGTAAATTCTCCATCGTCTTACCGAATACAGAATTGTTCATCAACTTAAAAAAGTCTTTTTGAAATGAATTTTTTGCTTCAGATCTTTTTTGAGTATTAAAATCAATATACTTTTTTAACCAAGGACTTTCGTCAAAAGTGAATATTTTGTGTATTTTTGTTACTTTTAACCCTAATTATGCATATAGTTCAAGATTTTTATAATGAACTACATAATTTTGTTTTTTCATTAAAGTTGGAACTAATTTTTTTACATTACTTTTTCCTATTTCAAATTCTGTTTTAATATTTTTACTATAATTGGAAAGCCATTGATCTGGTATTTTAATTTTTTCAGGAGCTTTGGGATAATCATTATGTACAGTATGTAATTCTTTTGGATATTCAAGATCACATTCAATTATAAAGTTAGTTTTACCTTTTGCAATTAATGTCTTGAATTGTTTTTCGGATATAAATTTAAAGTTTCCAGAGGGCAAAGGTTGACACATGGCCCAACCGTAAAGGTTATTGGCGTCGAGGTGCATAATGTATTTAGATTTTAATTTAGGATCATAATCTTTCATATATTTATTGTTTGCTTTACTGTATCTGTTTGAAATATAACTTATTCCTCCTCTCAGTCCCTTTTCAATAAAAAGATACATATCAATATCAGTTATTAAATCTAACTTAATTCCAGTCATTTTTAAGATTGCATCCCAAGCTAAACCAGGACTACTAAAATAATGACAAGGATCTAATTTGTAGTATTCCAAACATATTTTTCTAAAATTTTCAAATACATCAGCTAAAAGTAATACGTCAGTTTTTAAATACAGATCATGATATTCTCCCATTGTTTTAATTTTAAATTTATTCCAAACATTTTTAGCATGTTCATATTCGTTGTCAGATATGTGTGTTTCATTTAAAATTGGATAAAAATCTTCTTTAGGGGGTAATTTTGTTTCTTTGAATTTTTTAAATGAATCCATGTAATCATATGGATAAACACCTTTTGTTTTTAATAATTCTATATTTTTATCAAATTCAGTTGATGTGTATTTAAATTCTGGAATATTTTTTACTATTTTACTAGGTTATCCAATGATTGAGACATAAATTGGAATGAATCAATAAAGACCAAGTCGGAAATCATAAATGCCATATAATTTTCCATATTGTTAGGAATAACATTAATTTCTTTTTTAAATTTTCCTATTTGTTGCATAATAAAATGACCGTCATAACCTCTTAAATTATGAAAAATAACAGGAATTTTGTGTGTTAGTCTAAAATTAATATTACATTCTGAGTGAGCACTTCCTCTGAATTTTCCTGTTATATGACAGTGGTCACGTACAGGATTTTCATTTTCCTTATATTTTTTTTCACAGATATGACAAAACTTTTGTTTTTTAAATTCACTTTCATCTTTTTTAGACATTCTTAGTTCTTTGTTAAAGTGCCCTTTAAATATTTCTTTACAATATTCCTCTTCCTCAAGCATTTTTTCAATAAACTTATAAACTGCATTAGCGCCTCTATAAATCTGGGTTGGTTTAGTATATTTATCGTCATAACAACAAACAACTTTATAGCCGTAACCACAATCTATATTATTTTGATATGGTTCAGTAAATGAAGATTCAGTTGATGGTAAAGCAGTTAAAACATTTTTAGTTATTGATTCAAAATCATCATAAATTACAAAAGGTACTGCTAAACCTTTATGATAATTTTTAAATTGTACTTTACTTCCCTCTTTTGGCATTTTTACACCTTGGGTACCATTAATAGCTAAACAATTTGGTATGTGTTCATTTAATATCCTTTCTTGTGAAAAATGTTGCAGACAGCTTTTACAGAAGTGTTTTTTATTTGCATGTTTTGTTTTGTTAAACATTAATCTATTAAAGTCTTTTATCCAAACATAGTGGTTTATCTTATCTTTATTAATTAATAACATGTCACACCTTTCGGAATATTGATATTTTGATATGTACAATGAATAAATACTATTTTCTTCATAACCAAATATATTAAATGATATATCATTTAAAACTTCAATTTTAGGTATTTGATTAAATGTAACAGGAAACTTTATTCCTTTATAATTAAGTTTTTCTATATGTTTTTTATATTTTGAAATTTTTTGAGGATTTTTTTCAACAGGAAATTTATAAGCTAAATGACACCATCTAAAACATTCGTTATCATCATTCTTTATATTTATTAAGCCTTTCATTGGATGTTGTAATGGTTTTGGTAATTCTAAATAACTTGAAGCAGTCAATGGACTATACTTATATCTATTCATATAATGAGCATCAACTGACTCTATTCTCCAGCCGCTTCCTTCAGAAATCCAATTACCAATTCTATTTATTATTTCATCAAAAGTTTGACGTAAAGTGTTTTTTATTTCGTTTGTGTTAATAATTTCTAAAGCCTTTGATTGAAAATAAGCTGATTTATATATTGTTTCAGTTTTATCCATTTTTACAAAAGTTAATTTTAAAACAACGTTTATTTTTATACCTTTTAAAGTTTTAAGTTCAGATTTAAGTATTTCATAAGAGTCGTTTATAGTTAAATATCATTGATTCTTTGGATCTTGTCTATATTCAATTTTAATTTCAAATTTCTTATAATATTGTTTTGTAGATCTCTCGATTTCCATCTATATATTATATTTAGAAAAAAAAATCACTAAGGAAAAAAGGATTAAAAAATAATAAAATAAATAAAGTTTAGGAAGAAATAAAATGTTTAAATTTATATCTTTTTCCGCTGGTTTTTGATATTCCACTTTTAACTTGGTTTTTTCCTTTGCAGCACATTGTTATTAACCCAGAATTAATATCGAGGTTTTTGGATGCTGCATAAGTGCTTTTATATGTTTTTTCTTCATTAGTATCACAATTGGTTGCAATAATTTTTTAGGATTGTTTCGAATATTATTTGGTCTGGGACAATCGCATAACCTTTCGGCATTTTCTTCTTGTACTGACATTAAACAACCACAGTCCCATTCAAATAAATTATTTTTTAAAAGATAAGGATCTATAACATTTTTTAATTTATCAATGACATGATTTTTATATTCATCGCTAACTATTTGATCAAGTTTTGATTTAATAACATTTCTTCTTTTAAGAACTTTTTTATATGAATTTTTGTCTGGATTCATTATTTCTCCTAAAGTGCTAGATAATTTTGGCATAATCATTCTATCTACCTTTCTATTAACCATCTATATATAATATACTTATAGAAAAAAAATCTTTAAAAATGCACGTAAAGAAATTATATTGATTTGAGAAATTTGTTTATATTATCTATATCTTTTGAATAGGTTTTTGAGGTTATTTTTTTCTAAATTGTTATCAACTGTTAAAATTTTAATATCTTCTTGAGACATTCTGTTTAACCATTCTTCGTGTAATTTGTGTAGTTTTTCTAAATAATCTAAACCAACTCTATTTTCTTCCGTTCTGTTTCTTTTTTGAAGTCTTTTAAGACATATTTCTGGGTCGGTTTTAACATAAACAAATCCATCAATTGGATTTTTCCGTATGTTTTTATAATAATATCAGTTAAGAAAAGATTGTATACTGCCCACTCGGGGTCATTTATAACACCGTTGTCGTGGTGTTGTTTTGTAAAAACGTTACTGTTAGTTAAATAACAACGTTCAAGGACAGAAACACCATCAAACTGTTTAGCAGAAGATAACATTTTTATATGACTGTTTAAAGTTGTTAGCTGAAAAGGAAATAAATATTTGGACGGTTCTTGAGCAGCAAGTTCAAAAAGGTTATATGAATTATAACTTGGATCCATAACATTTTGCCATTCGTGAATTGGTTCTGGAATTATATCAAAATTAGGATTATATTCTTTAATAATATCTAAAAACGTACTTTTTCCTGATGCAATATTACCTTCAACTGATATAATTTTTCTCATTTATATAAAATACTTATAGAAAAAATCTTTAATAATCTTTAATACAACTCTTCTTCTTTTTTACTTTTATATCCGTTAAGTTTAAATTCCTTCATATACATTTCAAGAGGCATTGAATAGTTTTTTTCTTTCTGCATTTCTAACAGTATTGTAAAAATATATTGAATAACTTTATTTGGATCTTCTTTGCTTATTTTTCCGATCCGTGCTTTTGTTATTAGTTGTTTTATTTTGTGGTGGTGCAATTTTAAAATAGCTTTTTTGTTTTCAACTTTTAGTCTATTAATAAATATAGTAATTATTGATGGAACAGCGCCAGCAACTGCTACAAATATAGGAATAACTGGAACAAGTGCTAATGCAGCTGAGCAACCAAAAATACCTGCTGTAATCTGTAATCCTGTATTTACTCTTCCACAAAATTTATAACTTTTTCTGTAAGCAGCAGCTAGTTTAGTTAAGTGGATAATTAATTGATCTATTGTTTCTATTCCATTATTAGAGATTAGATTTTTATCACTCATTTATATAATATATTTTTTAAATTAAATTTCTTCCAATTCACTAAACGGAGCCCAACTATTAAATTTTTCATTGTAACCTTTCCATTTTACTAAAGCTTGTTTTTTTCTTATAATTTTTCGTCTAATAACTTTTTCTATTCTAAAAACTTCTTGTGTAGTAGGTAAAAGTTCTTGTTCATAAAATGAACCTTGAATTATTTCATCATTTAAATCTTTAATAGTGTATGTTCTGGGATTTGTATTATTAATTTTATAAATTATAAATATTTCCTCTGTCCAGTTTGGTGTATATCCTTTTTCAAAATGTCTTTTCAGTTTGCTTAAGCGAACTTGATCGCCAATTTTAAATTTTGGTTTACTTTTTGGTATCTTTAAATCACCATATAAATTAAAGTAAACAGTACCTTTATTTAAGTTTTTACTGGCTTTGGTTGGTGTCATTTTTATACTAGAATGTTTTGTTATATTTATCAACCATATCCTGCAAATTATCTAAATAAGTATAAGTATTATTTGCTGTAAAATATTTCCACATGATTCTTTTTAAACTTCTATTAAATCTTTCTATTACTACAGCCATTCCTTCATTAAATGTATGGTACATGTTAATTTTATTTTTATTAAAAAATGATTCAAACTTTTTATTATAAAATTCTTTTCCTTCATCTACCCATAAAGTTGTTGGTGTTCTACCTTCTGAAATTATTTTTTCAAATGCTTCAGTAACAGATTCTCCAGTTTTATTCTTTAATGGAATAACCCAAGCATATTTACTGAATATATCAATAACGGTTAACAAGTACTTTACTCCTTTATTATATTTTGGAAAAGCTTGCATGTCAACTAAATCAGCTGACCAAGTATCATCAATATCATTAACTATCACTCTTCGTTTCCTAAATTTTCTTTTAATTGGTTTGTGTAATTCTTCTGCTAATTCATCGCTCCATGTGATTCCGGGGGTATACTCTATCCCCTTTTCCCGTGTTTTGACTTATGTCCCAGCCCAAGTTTGTATTTCGTTTTAATTATAGGTTTCACAACTAAATGTTTTGCAATCTTTTCTCCAAATGTTTTTGATTTAGTGTTATTTAAATTAGAAAGCATTTTTTGTCGCATGTACCCTTTTTTACACCGCTGTCGTAGCAAAAGTCATGGTCCATCCATACTGCATCCAGTTCGTTGACAGGAGGTCCATTATCTAAAGGATTTCCTGGCCCACAATAGTTATATCCTGGAAGTGTTAAACCTTTTTTAGGTAATAAAGGTAACATTGCTTTATGGATATCTAAATTACTCCCTGTACTTTTAACAAACTTTGATTTCATTCTTCCACAAGACGAACAGGTAGCCATTATCATTTTTCTCCCGTTTTTTGTTGTAACATAACGAGGATTTATATTATCAGTAAATCTTCTTTCTTTCAAACAATATATTTTATTCTGTAAACTCATTTATATTATATATATTTAAATTTAATAGAACACTTATATTAAATCAGCTGTAAAACGTTTTATAACAGAACACTTATATTAAATCAGCTGTAAAACGTAAAGCAAAGTATCAAATGTAAATCAAACAAAACAGGGAAGTTTAAAGAAAAGTGTTTTTCATTCATAAAGTCAGCCGATATGTTTCCTTTATACTACAAGTAAAACGACACCGGTGTCGCAAATACTTTCATTCATAAAGTTAACCGATGCGTTTAGTTTGTATAAGTGTATTGGACTTTTAAGCGTGTGACATACTCAAACGGTAAAATGATTTGATATGTCTAATAGTGTATTTACTAATTAAAAATAAGATCAAATACCTTACATTTTATTAATGAAATTAATCTGCCAAATTTCTGCCAAAAGTTTGTCAAGTTGGCAGACACTGTCACATTGCTGCCACTTGGCAGAAAAATTGCAGGCTTTTGATTGGTTGAATTTGTGGTTTCCTACATAGCCATTTTCAAAAAATATGTCAGCTATTTATAACCAGCTTTTCTGAAAGTACGAAAAAAATGTAAGGTTACAAGCCTGTGTTTTTTAATTGTGTGAGTGGATATTTAATAAAACACTTATATTAAATCAGCTGTAAAACGTAAATCGATCACGGGGAAGTTTAAACGAAATTGTACTACAGATGTAAACATATCGGTTTTATGAATGAAAATAAATCCAATAAAATGTGACACCTGTAAATTTTTCTTCCGGGTTTTAAACTTTGTGCACTTACAAAATAGAAACAAGAGGTTAAATAAGGTTAAACTGACCCTGTTCACGTGGTAGGATTTTGACAAATATTTGGTGGAAGCGTTTAATCATATTTTACTATAGGTTTTCATATAGTACTATGAAAACTTGTTTATTTTTTGTTTTTTAATTGCTTGACTTTGTGCACTTATAAAATAGAAACAACAGGTTAAGTGAGGTCAAAACGCCAAAACCATCATATTATTCACTACTTCAGCATTTAACAAAATTTGTACAGACTTGACTTAAAATATGACTACAGGGAACGACGTCCAATCCTAAATAAGACCAAATTTCGGTCAGATTATTGCCAGTAATTATAGTCGAAACGATATCGATAGTTTGATGTAATAATGCACGAAATGAATTTAAAATATGATTCACATTGGTCAATCAATAATGAGCAACCATTCAGAGAACCTATGGCAAAACTTATAAACATTAGACAAGAATTGTAACGCTTACTATCACGTTAATCCTTTCTTTTATAGTTACACACACTTTATAAATTTGCTGTTTTCTGTAATACGAATATTTTAGATAACTTACCCAAATTTACCGTTGACGTTGCTTGGTATTTCATCCTTTCTTCTAGTTTTTCCTTCAAACACCGCCCGTCATACTCCAACTTAATTCTAATTTCTTCGTAAACTACATTAAGGAATAGGTATTTTCTAAAACAATTTATTGTGACTGACCTTAAAACATAATAACAGTGGGTTAGTTTCCAGGACAACATTTCAGTGTGATTATTTGAATCAATTAAAGTTTATATAATAATATTCTATGAGTGTAGAAAATTAACAAAAGATAATAAATCATTTACAAAATTTGACATCAGCTACGAAAGGACGCCTTACATTTCTTTTAGTTTCTGTTATTCTGTATAAAGTAGTGTAACATCTATCTTGACAAGGATATAAAGGAGAATCCGTCTATCATTACGTACAATCTTGCTTAAGTTGAAACTGGCACAAAATATTATAGTTATGCTCAGTCTGTACAAACTTTTGTATGACAATTTGTAGGTAGAAGCAATGTTTGGGTTTTGTATCAGATCATTATACATTTCTGAATTAGAGATCATACATACCCTAATATTCATAAGAATCGATGGATCATAATATATATATATATATATATATATATATATATATATATATATATATATGTTATGATCCCTCGATATATATATATTTGTGTGTGTGTATGTGTGTGTATGTATACTTGCTTGTTCCGCTATAGAAATAGATTCAGTGCTTCTTATGCATTTTCCTAATATACTACGTTTTTCCCACTTTTTAGGACCTGAAATAAAGTGACATACATTAAGATGAAGTTTGCGTTTAACAATTCATATTTAGATGTGGTTCTGAATCAAGCTTTACTTAATTTCGAATCAACACACTATGTGAAAAACAGTTGAATCGATTTCAGTTTGCATTCTTTAAACTAAATATCGTACAGTTACCTGAATCAGTGGGGCACCAGAATCGGTGTATTTTGTTTAAGCATGCTCCTTGTTTGAACAGGGAGTCGTATGACATACTAAGTTTTTGCACTGGTTGTGTAAACTTATTAACTACATCACAGCTGTCAAACATTGCAAAATGTGATTTTAAATAAAAAGGAATGATGATTTTAAATACCCATGTGTAAATTTTCATGAATTTCTTATTACTTTTTACCACTGTTACAAAATCTCCTCTACTTCCCACACGTTTTAACCATTTGAAACAATATTTTGTATTATGTAGTTTCAAGATCTGCCGAACTTATAGATCAATGGTATTTTATTGTAAAAAGTACTGTTTTACCTCCATTTGTTTCACATGTGAATGTAAATAGATCTTGTTTTTCTGCCAGAAATGTAAAGATTGTAGTTAAATAGTTGCATCTCATTTGTATTCACTCAATTTGGAGAATGTAACCATAAAGGATGTCACCATCATCCACCTCTTATACTGTTGCTTGCAAATGGAGGCTAGACTGCATGGTGGTTTTCGCTGCTAGTGCTATGGTTAGCCTTACTTGTTACAAATATTACAAATCCCAGTAAATATATTCATTTTCATGATAAAAAAGTATTGCTTTTATGATAACTTTAATCATTTGGACATACTTTTCCATTTTAATATCACTTTACCATATGGACTACGAGTACACTGATTCAGGTGACGGCATTTAGACATACCGCTTATAGGGGTCATGTTATTAAAATGGCTCTGATTTTAAATTGAATGCTAGTTTTAAAGAATGTTGATCTCTTTAAGATGCACATGTAAATAATGTATCAAAATAAGTTCATTTTGTTATATTTAACCCAAGTTTAGACAAATGCATAGGAGATGAATCCTTATCCCCACCAATACTGGTAACTCCAGGCTAGAACTAGATTATCAGTGAATTAGATAATTACATTACACTTGATGTTTTTTCAATGAAGTTTGTTCCAATATGACCAGATGTTCTTGCAACAAATTGAAAAATATATATGCTGTTCTTTAGGAATCATAGATATATTTATATATAGAACAAACATTTTAGTACTGCTAAATAAATAATTAAGAACCTATGGAATGATCTTTTAATCGATATTTTGCAAAGCAAAATACAAAGACTGTTAATAAAAATGTTGAAAAGATATCAAAACTCTTACACACGAAAAATGTGGTATTAAATCAATTGTCAGTTTGTTTCAGAATTTTTGGTCTTTTTATATAAACTTTATGATTTTTGATAAAAATACCTTTTGTAGTATTACCAGACACTGTTCTAACCCTTTTTGACACGTTCAGACTTCCAAGTGATTGTATTTCATACAGGCATGTCTCTATATTTTGGTTAAGCTCAAATTGTAGCTGTGCAGGAATTCTGCCAGCATACTGTTTGATGTAATCATTTCCATCCGAAATCTGCTTTTCTCCATACTTCACGTCTAAGAATGCTTGAGCTTCATTGTTGATATCACATAGTTTTATGTTGTCTAACCGCTTCTCAACATCGTGTAGCATGTCATCAATTTTCTTACTGATAGCAGTTATGTCGTCAGATATCTCTTTATGCTTTTTATTTATCTCTTTGATTGATGTCTGTTCCAACTCTTTAACTCGCTTGAAGAGGCGTTTCTTAAACTTCAGTATGTCTTCTAATATAACAGCACGGTGTTTATTCAACTCACTCATCTCATCTTGCATTTTAGACTGAAGGGTTTGAAGAGCATCTTTTATTTTCTCCAAAGATGTCATAGTTGTGTTCTTTGTCGGCCCCTCCAGAAAGCTTTTTGCAATATTTGGTATATATTCTATACATTCACATGATCTAAAATAATGAGATAACATTGATGCCATTTATTACCCTAAGTCAAACATGAGTTATGATTATAAAGGCGAGATCCTGTGCAGAGAAAACAGTATGGAAATGGATTCAATGTCTGTGAAATCAGGTGAACAATATATTTCATCTATTTTTTTTTGACATAAATGATTACCCTACAACTTCGTTTGAAGACATAGAAACTACAAACATTATTTGCGAAAAAATGGGAAGAAAAATTATTCAAAGGGGATATGGGGAAAATAGATAAATATATTTTGTTCTTGTCTTTCCTTAAAGTTTATCAACACTTGAAACATTTTCTTTTTAAACCCTCTCGAAAATAATTTCGTTTAACACGAAAATGAAATGCAATCTAAATTGTACTTATAGCTTTTTCGAATACTGAAACTGATAAAATCACCTGTAAAATAAAGACTGTATTTACCTGTGATTTACAGCAATACAGATTGAACAGCAAACTGTGTCATGTTTCCCACAAAACATCTTTATTACTTCTCCGTGATGCTCCTCGCATACATCCGTCGGTAGCTCACTCTTCTACTTGGGCTCTTGTTGATTTTTAATTTGTCCGAATATGTTTTAGGCTTTTTCAACAACGTAGTGCTTTTTGGTGTATTTGTTGTGACCTGTGACACATTTGTGGCAATAAAATATCTGACAGTTTATACACTGAAAAACTCCTTCCGTGTTTCTGCCATCATTGGAACACGGAGCACATGGGAACTCATGTAACGCGTCAGAGGCGGCGATTTGTGATATACCAAACTTTCCTGTTGTAGCCATTTTTCAAACTTCAACGTAACTTATGGCAACTTGTAAACAACATTGTAAAACGAGGCCAGAGATAACAAAATACTCTATATAGGTTATCTTGTTTAATCTCTAAGCACACATTTTTTCTAATCTAGGATAACTTAGAGATATTTAGGTTTAAATCAGTACACGGTAATTTATAATTTGGGAACGGTAATTCAGTATAAATACTAAACGTGTTTCAATTATATGACAATACGATTATCTGATTTATAAATTATCGTAAACAAATGTTATATATACAGATATGATTCAAATTGAATATCGTTGATAAGTATTAATCGAAATGTTTGCTAAAATCATCATAAGTTTGTTAGTATAGTGATTACATTGATAGTGATGGCAAATCTGAGTTAATAAAGTCTATTGACACGTAACATAATTTTGATACATTTACTTCTGATATCATTCTTTAATGTAGTTTGCTTTGTATTAATATTTTTACATTTATAAACATTGTTGCTAGTTCAGCTATAAATAATTACAAGTGCATTTTACAGTATGTTACTTTCATATAAATGTTCTAATTTACAACATCCAATCATAATTTTATGCAGTGATAATACATGCTTTCAAAAATATTATCCAAATGGATATTTACATGTTTTGAACAGTATGTGAGGTTTGGTTAATCTTGTTCAAAATATTTTTTAATTATAAGCATTTTAAGAAGTCAGTTGGAAAACACACTGCTTTTACTAGAACAGTCAATATGATCATAGGTCTTGGACTAATTGATAATCATGTGATGTTTGGAGATTCTTTATATAACAAGAGCTTGTAGAACACTTGCATGAAGTAACTGACAAGGAACATCAATTATTTGTTAACTGCGCACTGGCCATTTGACAATTTGACCTTAAATCAATAATTATGTGTCATGTACCAGTCTTAAACGACTTCCATATCAAATGTGATCTTAGATCAAAGCTTTATCTAGTTTTCTGGCAAAAAGTTCTATTGTCAATGTGATCTTGACCTTTAACCTACTAAACTCAAAACCTAAAGGGGTCATCTGCTTGTCATGACAAACCTGCCAATTAGCATTCATGATCCTAGGCCCAAGTGATCTCCGGTGATCATCCGGAAACCCATTGGTCTACAGACCGACATCCATCATCAAAGGAAACTATTTTAAATATACCTCTCCTTCTCCGAGGGGGACAATCAATTATCAAACTAAAAGATGTCCATGTTTCCCCAATGCACAGTCGTAATTGGAAAGAAGTTAATAGGAAAGGAGCGAAAGACAAAGATACACAAATGGTTGGCTGCAATAGGGATAATCTACTTCGCATGTCCAGTTACCCAAGATTAGTTACAGTTACAGAAGATTCGAGATTATGCGTAAAATGGTTCTCAAGTAAACCGTTTTCCATGTTCAAGCCCCTGTGACATTGACTTTTAATCGAGTGAGCCTAAAATCAACAAGTATATGTACTATGTATGTCCAATCATCCTATGAAGTTTCAATATTCTGGGTCAAGTAATTCTTAAGTTATTATTCAGAAAGTGTTTTACCATCTTCAGGCCTCTGTGACCTTTCCCTTAACAGAAACATTAAGGTTCATCTACTCTACTATCATCGTGATTGAAGTTTCTTGGTCAAATGATTCTAAAGTTGTTGGTTTAAAACGGTTTTTCATGTTCTGGGTTTCCATGTTCTGGCCCCTGTGACCTTGACAGTTGATTTTTTAATGAGATATCATCTTGGTAAAAGCAGGCAATGAATGCATTATACATAAATTAAATGTTTCATTCAATTGAAAAAAACAACATAAAAAACAACAACAACAACAACAAAAAACTACTATTTTTATACTTCTGTCTTATAATAATTATACTAAAATCAGCATACCTCATGATCTTCAGTTTGCATTCAGTCATTTTACAGCTGTAGAATAATGTAATATGCCTCATAATACAACATGCATGTTTAAGTGTTGTTATATTTTCTGATCCTTTGGGAGCATGGAGTCCATTCAAAATATTTGTGCTGAAGGTCCACTTTAACTGGTGCTAAGGGGTGTAATAGGTGTTCATTCATTTCATTAATTCTCATGAATAGACTTAATCAAACCGAGTCTGCTATAATTACTCTTCTTGGTTGCATTCTACATTGTATGCTTACAAAGGATCTTTTTGCGAATTTTATTGTTAAAAATGTAAAAACTGAAAACATTTAACTTAGTTTGAATTGTCTCTTTTCATGATATCATTGCTGTCTTCTGAAGCCCGCTATTGTATAATGTATAATTATCCGAGGTGAAAACGTATGCCAGTACATGAATGTTTGGCACGAAAACGCCGCGAATCTACCTGCGATTAGTAGCCTGGAGTTACCTATGCATTTGTCTAAACTTCAGTTAAATACATCAAAATGAACTTATTTTGATACATTATTTACTTATGCATCCTACAGAGATCAAAATTTTTTAAAACCAGCTTTCAATTTAAAATCAGAGCCATTTTAATAACATGACCCCTAAAAGCGGTATGTCTAAATGCCGTTACCTGAATCAGTGTCCTCATAGTCCATATGGTTAAGTGATATTAAAATGGAAAAGAATGTCCAAACATTAAAGTTATCAGAAAAGCAATACTTTCTTACAATGAGAATGAATATATTTACTGGGATTTGTAATATTTGTAGCAAGTAAGGTTAACCATAGCACTGGCAGTGAAAACCAACATGCAGTCTAGCCTCAATTTGCAAGCAGCAGTATAAGAGTTGGATGATGGTGACATCCTTTATGGTTACATTCTCCAAATTGAGTAAATACAAATGAGATGCAACTATTCAACTGCAAGCTTTCCATTTCTGGCAGAAAAACAAGATTTATTTACATTCACATGTGAAACAAGTGTAGGTAAAACTGTACATTTTACAACAAAAATATATAAGAAGATGAAATTTTGGGAATACCCTGTATGTTAATTCTGGGTAATGCATATTATTTTACCATATATTTATAATTTCGGCAGGTCTTGAAACTATATCATACAAAATATTATTTCAAATGGTTAAAAGGTGTGGGAAGTGGAGGAGATTTTGTAACAGTGGTACAAAGTAATAAGAAATTCATGAAAATTTACACATGGGTATTTTAAATCATCATTAAAATCACATTTTGCAAAGTTTGACCGCTGTGATGTAGTTAATAAGGTTACACTACCAGGGCGAAAACTTATTATGTCATACGACTCCCTGTTGAAACAAGGAGCATGCTGAAACAAAATACACCGATTCTGGTGCCCCACTGATTCAGGTAACTGTACGATAGGCAAACTTGTTTAAAACAGTATCACAATCACTAGCTATAATGTAAAAGTAAATGAAAAGAGCATAGGTTCGTGTTTCGGGAAACAGGTACGAATCCCACCCTCCTCCCTCCACCCTGCTTCGTTTCGGCTGCTATTATTTTCCTCAGTCATGCAGATAAAAATTATTTACGTAAATATTATGAAAGGATCGTATCTTTTTCTTTAAATCATAATATGTCTACTATTGATATAATGCAATGTATGTTTCCATAAACCCATTTCTTTGCAACAAACTTCGTTGGATACACGTGTGCAATTTTATCATTCAGTATCGTATCGAAATAGAACGCACGCCGTGATAGTTAGATGTTTTCTTATCATGTGGCCAAACCTTTCTAGCAGGAACTGAGTCTTGAATTAAATGCATAAAAAGGAGCAATTCCGTTTTAATACCGATTTAAGATCCACGGGGATGATTGGTCGGCATTAAATCTCTTGGAACTACTTGTTCTTGGGTTTGGGATGAGACATCGTCCATAAATTTATAGTATGGTAAATCTGTCGGCACGCTTTCGCCGCCCAAAATAAACACCCAGAAACAAGAATGTGTTTCTGTATTGCTCTTGTTATTTACAAATAGACTACTTTTACACACTGCAACCCATGTATATGTAGTACGAATCGTGAAACGTGTTGATATGAAAATATTTGTTTTCACTTTAATTGTAATCAACACTAACAAGAATGCCAATGAACGTGACGAGAAAATAGTAGATGTTTAATTTCCTTAAATGTCTTTTAAAGCAACGCTGAAATTAGAATTTTGATAGGTCACCTGTAAAACCAACAGAAGAAACGATTCATCACATGGTGGGAATGACAAATTACACGTATACATTTCTGTTTTACGGATCTTATTACGGATTTTATTAACAGTTTTATATAAAAAAAACAGTTTTCATTGTAATTTCGAATTCTGACTCCGTCGAATTTTTTTTTAATATTCAGGATTCCTTTCCTCGTTGCGTACATTGTATCAATGATAATGTTTTGATTTCTGAAAGTTTATTTTGAAAGAAATCAATATGTACATAAATGTAGTCATAAAGAACAGATGCGAATAGTTTGCTTCACCTATATCGCAGAATCTCTCTGTACACACGTTGTCCCTCCTGTTAAAACATCCCCTATAAATGACAAAAATATCACTTTTATGCTAGAATGGGGTAAAACATCTGCAGAATCCCGATTAATTGGCTGGTATCCGAGCCCGTGGTTGAATTATGGCCCCTTTTAACTTAGAAATCTTGGTTAATTTTTTCGTACTAGTTTAAATTTTGTGTAAAGTGTTTGACATGTAGCTTTGAAACATTTATCACTTGTTATTATGACGGTCTGTATCCTATCCGTATGTAAGAGAACATAATTCTGTCGACTATTTTGGCTAAATAATGGCCCTTTTTGGACTTGAAAATGGTACATTTTTTGTACAAGTCCATGTTATGTCAAAACTATTTGACATGCTGGTATTTTGGGTATGAAACTTTGAACAAGTGTTTTGATTCAATTATGGCCCCTTTTAGATTAGAAATTGGTTCAGTTTTCTTTTAAAAAATGAATTATGGCTTTGATACTTTGAAGCACTTGCTTATCATCATGATTTCTATCTGTAGGCATAAGTAGGACACTGACTTTAGCTCTGGTGTAGCCATTTTGTTATAGAAATCTGTTAAGTTTCGCATTCCATTCTATATTCTCCCTAGCTTGCAAAAGATCACAGTTATTTGCCCTTGGTTAATTATGAAGTGGTTACGCAGATATAGCTATTTTGCTTGATGGTGAATATTGGTGAATTTTTGGTTGAAGGACCTGCAATAAAAGGCATAATTACAGTGTAAGTAGAGGAGATATGCAATAGTATGTACATGCACAATTTGACAGAATAAGAATGTCAGAATATACATATTTTTTAATTAACATGACAATTTGATAGGGCCAGTTTTGCCTGTTTGTGGACATCTAGACAGTATTCTTCATACGCATGTGATTTAGTTTAAAATGGTAGAAAAAAACCGGTAAACCACATGTTTGTTGTGGCTGGAATTTTTCTCTTAAATAATTCTGTAAAGTTCATGTGTTTTAAGGGGGTTGGGATGGAACGCATGCAAAATTGCAATAATGTCCTGTGTCTATATGTATATAGAAAAATAGTAAAAATAACTGTGGTCTTATGCCAAACTGATTGAAATATCGCTTTGATTTAATTACCTCTTATGAACAGACTCAATCAAAACGATTCTGCTATAATTCTTGATTTAATTACCTCTTATGAACAGACTCAATCAAAACGATTCTGCTATAATTCTTCTTTGTTGCATATTTTCCTTTTTACAGATTTTATTAGCTATCACAACAGCAATCTCTAAGTGCAGTGTGGGGACTGAAAATGTCTACCCGTACTTGGATTCAGTGTTGTTATATTTTCTAGTCCTTTGGGAGTCCATTCAACATATGTGTCATAGAGTTCCGCTTACGCCAATGCTATGGGGCGTGAGAGGTGTTGTACATTTCATTACCTTTTATGAACAATCTCAATCAACCCTGGTCTGAAATAATTCTTAGTTGTTGTAGTTGTTGCATTCTTTGCTTCCCAATAAACTTTTGCAGATTTTGTTTTGAAACTTCGAGCACTAGCTTAAATTACCACCATTATCACACATTGTCATATAGTGTAATACCTATCCAAATCCACAAATGCAGATACTTTGTTTTTATTATCTATTTTCTTTACTTTTGTCTGAAAATCTCTGGTAATATTTTGACCCTATATTTCCACAAATGCTTCGAATAGTCGAGCGCGCTGTCAAAACACCGCTCTTGATATCAATAGAAATCTCGAAATTATGTTGCGTATCAGTATTTTGTTGTTGTTGTTGTTGTTTTTCCAAGAGAGATAGGTAATCCATGATGAAGCAGTTCAATACTTATTGTTATTCATGAGATCAAAATGTGGAAGTTTACTACACATAGTAAATGTACAAAGTTACATTTTCAAATCAAATTATACGAATTCTAGTTTAAAAGTGATTTGAATATCACTAGGGTATAAGTAAAATTTTATTATAAAATTTAAATGCGTGTTATGTGAAATCATTAATTTCAATTTAAATGCATACTAAGGGGGGTAAAACATCATGATTTATTTCCCTTAGAAAATTCCTGCGTACGAGGTATTAATGTGTAAAATAAAAATATACTTGAAATGGTTTCCTTAGCTCCGTGTAGACGGCCTAGTCTAAAATTTCACCTGAGGTAACGGAAGTCAGACGAAACGGAAACGGTCATCCATCCATCCAGATTTAGCTCAAATTGCGAAGAAAGTAGATGATGGTTATTAGACACATTTCTTCCCACTATTATTTTTGCTTGGTCACATCCTTTAAAAATATCCACATGTTTTAGGTCAGTCATTTGAAGAATACGTTACAGGTCGCGCAATGTGTGCATTTTGGGCCTTTTTTTGCCTCTACATTTAGTGTGCTGAAACCGGTGATTTACTCGTTTTTATCATAGAAACAACGGCATCCGCAGGCTAAAAATGTCACATGATAAAGTGCTAAGTATATGCAATACAACTGCTTGGCACTGGAATTGCTCAAAATTGGATCTATTACAGTTTTGTTTTGTTTCTGAACGGGTTAATGTTAGCGCAGATATACGGAAGTCTCAAAGGGCTTGGTTCACTAATGTATGAAAATGGCACCGAATTTAGCCATATTATACAATACTTATTCTACATCGATACATATGCTGTCCGTAACAAGTAAGCACCGTGCTTCAATTAAAAGTAAATAACTTTGAAAAATAATGTGTTGTTGTGTTTATACATGTATATTTCTCCAAACATGACCCATTTTTCAAAAAATGGGATTTTTCTATGAAATTTGAGCCTTTATTTATGATTTTCGCCTTGGCGGCATCCTTTACCAGTCTTAATATTTTAACCACTACTTTGTACATTAAAAACCAAAAAAAAGTGCAAAAATCATCGCTGGTGAGCAATGCCGCCATATTCAAAAACGAAAAAAATACGTCCGTCTCCGAGGCACTTTTTTATCCCAAATGACACAAGCCTCGATTTCGGTAAAATGACGTTGAAGTTGACGTCACTTAATTAGATATTTGTTTTCATTAATTTGTTTTTCAAGCAACAGCCATCAGTGTTACAATCAATAATATCGGACGAAGATTTTTAAGTTTAAACGTTTCAACATTTAGTTATCGCACTAGCAGTGAAATATCACAAATAATAAGTGAATTAGCGAATTGTTCCCCTTTGAAATCAACACGCCATTAACGGTGTATATACTTGTGTGAAACTGGGTAGATAGATAGATAGATAGACTTATTCGTGTAAATATATACATCACATTGACACAATTAATCACACACATTGAAATTAAACAGCACATAATATATTAACACAGCTTTGATATCACAGATATTATTGGTGACTAGTGCACAATCATGACATATATAAAAACACAGGATAACCTGTAAAAGCCTTGCGGCTTATTTCCAACAGGGTCCTTGAAAATATTGTCATAATGGATAAGAGTATTTAAATAATTTAAATAATAGTAATAGATACAGTTTATGCAGAGTAAGTGCACAATTATGTTGTCAGTACATAGACATACATATATTACACGAACAATATTATCACATTAAAAATCATATCACATAAAATCTACATTTGACTATACTTACAATTAAAAATAGATATAACTGGAATCTTCAGTCAACTTCATATTTAAAATCAAGTGCTTTTTAACTTCCTTTTTAAAAGCATATTTACTCTTAGTATTATGTATACATTGAGGTAACTGGTTCCAGTCTAAAATACTATTATAATAAAAAGTTGAAGTTGTAAAACCATTTACAGCTGGCACATAAAAATTGGTACTACTACCTCTACTGTTATACTGGTGTTGTTCATTACGCCTTTTAAAATTTTCTTTAAGATATGCCGGACATTTGTCATTAAATATTTTATACACATGATTAAGTCTAAGTTGCTTGCACCTGTTTTCAATATTTAAAAAACCTAGATAACTAAAATCTGAAACACACAGAGAAGTTCTACATTCATAATTCAATATATATCTCACAATCTTATTTTGAGCAATTTGTAGTTTACACTTCAATTGATTTGTGAGTCCACAATACCATGACGAACTAGCATAATCAAAATGGCACTGTAAGAGTGCATTACATAGAGTTTTTCTTACTGATTCATTTAAATAACTCTTTTGCCTATATAAAAACTTTAATCTTGAATTGACTTTATTAACAATATTATTAACAATAGAAGTGGCAGATAGGTCGTTATCCAACATAGCTCCCAAGTATTTAACAGAGTCCTGTGCCTTAATTGTATGTCCATTACAATGAACTGAAAAATCTTGAATTTTATTGAGCTTACGTCTAGAGCCGAATAGAATACACTCTGTTTTTCCTAAATGTAATAATGTTTATTATCTATCAGCCATTTACTACAACTAGCAAGTTCATTACCTAGAACAGAACTGATCACTTCTGGGTTCTTATGAGAGAATAGAATAGCGCTATCATCAGCATATAAAATTAACTTGCAATTTTTACTAATGCTAATACCCATATCATTCACATAACACAAAAATAACAACGGACCCAGTATACTACCCTGAGGCACACCACAAACTATATTATCAAAATCCGACATAGTATTATTCACATGGCTAGCTTGGGTCCTTCCAGTTAAATATGAGCGAAACCACTCCACCGACTCAATACCCATCGCCTTCAATTTAAGACATAATATCTGGTGGTCGACTGTATCAAAAGCCTTTTGAAGATCTAACATAATCATCCCTGTATATAGTCCTTTTGATGTTTGATTTCTTATGTGATCAGTCAAATGTATCAGGCATGAGTCAGTAGAATAGTTTCCTCTAAAACCGCTTTGTAATTCATATAATAAACCATTTTTGACTAGAAAAGATTCTAACTGGTTATAAACCGCTCTTTCAAGGATTTTAGATACAATTGCCAAAATGCTTACAGGTCTATAGTTGGAGACATCAGACCTATCATTTTTCTTAAATAAAGGTTTAACCTTTGCACTTTTCAAATCTTCTGGAACAGTATTGCTAACAATTGAACTATTCACTAAAAAAGTAACATGAATTTTTAAGTAAGAAGCTGCATCCTTCAAAAATCTAGCAGGAATATTATCTAACCCTGTGCTTTTAGAGCTGTTTAACTTACATAATTCCCTATACACAAATTCTTCATTTACAGTATGAAGTTTAAATCTAAAACCCTTAGGATTTCTTTGTTCATAAAATTTTTTGAACAGTTCTGAATCAACAGTGAATAAATTTAATGGGTTGGGCAATTTTTGCACCAAAACAGAAGCCACAGTTGTAAAAAAGTTATTAAAATGATCTGCGATTTTCTTTGGCTCAAAGCAGTTATTACCATTTATTTTCAAAACCACATTAGTGTTAGATTTACTCTTGTTATTGCACCCTAAACTTTTGATCTGCGACCAAAGCTCCTTAGGATTATTTTTGTTCTCTTCCAATTTGTTTTCTAAGTATTCTGATTTTGCCCTTTTTATAACTCTCTGGACTTTGTTTCTATATTGACTATATAACTTGTAAAATTCTGATTTATTATGTTTTCTAAACAAGTAAAAATAATAATCTCTAATTTTTATAAGTTCTAAAATGTCAGAATCCATCCAAGGTTCACTTCTTTGCTTTAAACGTACCTCCTTAACTGGTGCAACAGTATTTAATACTGATAAAAAAATCTCCTTAAAATTCAACCAACATTCTTGAACTGTGTCTGCTGTAAACATACTAGACCAATCACAAACCTTCAATTTTGCTATAAAATCTTCAACATTATAATTACGTAATGATCTAATAGTAACATTGTTACGTTTATGGAATTTACCCCTAATAGTCTTTCTGGTACAAAACACAGGCAGGTGGTCACTGAAAGAGATTGGTAAAGTACCACTTTGTAAAATTTTTTCTTCATTGCTGCAGAGAATATGGTCAATCAATGTTGCTGATTCTTTAGCAATTCTAGTTGGACTATTTACCAGTTGTTTCAGGTTGAAAATATTTAAAACCTGTTGGTAACATTTAAAAAGAGTAGACTTAGTATCTTTAAAACAAATATTAAAGTCTCCTAAAATATACCATTCATTGTCAAATCTTATAGAAGATAAAACACTTTCAAAATGTTCTAAAAAGTCATTCTGATTTGGTGGTCTATAGCAAGAAGAAAACATGGTTCAGAGAAAACATGCAGTTATTGCTCTGAATATGCACGAATATTGAAAGTGCATGGCGGATTTATTAATTGTTATGGTAAGTGTGAATTTTAATTATAAATTTATTTGTAATTTGAGGCAAAACAGAATGGACAGACCGCCCGTTTGGGAAACAGGCTGATTCGGACCATGGCTGATTCGAACCAAATACTTTAAATAACAGTAGAAAATGACCACATATTTCGTCTGATTTGGACCACAAACTTTGATATATTTACGACTCAGTATTAAAGGACCATGTATTTTGGATGATTCAGCAATGTTCAGGAAATAATGTTGATTATAGGGATTAACTTGAGGTAGGAACGTTTATGTTATAAAATATACACCGTGACAAGCACTGAAGCAGGTAAAAAATTTTGACTAGCTAAAATGCATCAGTTATGCATTTAAAAAGCATTTTAATTATTCTTTGCATCATTTGTTGACCTATCGAAGATACAACTTTGCAGCGAAAAATGGCAGTGTTGACATTTCGATTCGACTGTCTGCTGTCAAATACTTTTAATATATTTTCTGTGTATTTGTCAATTTTCATGATGGCAGAATATACTTGTAGCCAAGACAGCCAGGCATCTACTATGTTAAGTACATTCTGTATGAAACTTTCTATCTAAACATTGTAAAGAGGTAAATGAACAGGAATATTACTAGATATTGTACACTGTTTAAAATGTCACAGATGTGAACGGTTTAATAATTACATGGTCATTATGCACATAGAATTTTTATGGAATTGTCAGGTCTATTTTAGTTGCTATTACAACAAAAAGTGACACTTTTCCTGTGTTATTGTAATATAATTTTCAATTTTCATAGATTGTGCTGTACATGCAAATTACAATAAAACTACTTTTTGTCATTCTCACTACTGCCATTACTGGTAGACAGCATGCTGGTAGGCTACTAAATAAATGAGAAATTATTTGTTTATATTTTTCAGGATAACATCCAGCAGTAAGAAATATAAAGGTTCACTGCAGTTTTGACTATGCTCAACATCAAAGCCAACACATAAATGCAGATTCTTTGGAGTTGCTGTGAATCCTCATGCAGATTCTTTGGAGCTGCTGTGAATCCTCATGCAGGTATAAGATTTTGAAGTTAGTGTTTACATTCATATCAGTGTCAGTATCCTCAAATGGACTTTTTCAATATCAATTTTAACTATGAAATTCCATTTATCACTAAATTAAATTCCATAGGCTTCAAACAAATCATGACTCTATGAATAAAAGCTACAGGCCAGCAGTGCTCATTTTACATTGGAATTTACAGTCACCTTTGCAGAAATTTTGTCAAATGAAATTATCTAAAGGAAGTTGTGTTTTGTTAAGACTTTATTTTACTAATTTCTTTGGGGTTTTTATGCCCCCGAAGGGAGGCATATAGTTTTTGAACCGTCTGTCGGTCTATCAGTCTGTCCGCAATTTTCGTGTCCGGTCCATATCTTTGTCATCGATGGATGGATTTTCAAATAACTTGGCATGAATGTGTACCACAGTAAGACGACATGTCGCGCGCAAGACCCAGGTCCGTAGCTCAAAGGTCAAGGTCACACTTAGACATTAAAGGATAGTGCATTGATGGGCGTGTCCGGTCCATATCTTTGTCATCGATGGATGGATTTTCAAATAACTTGGCATAAATGTGTACCACAGTAAGACGACATGTCGCGCGCAAGACCCAGGTTCGTAGCTCAAAGGTCAAGGTCACACTTAGACGTTAAAGGATAGTGCATTGATGGGCGTGTCCGGCCCATATCTTTGTCATCGATGGATGGATTTTCAAATAACTTGGCATGAATGTGTACCACAGTAAGACGACATGTTATGCGCAAGACCCAGGTTCGTAGCTCAAAGGTCAAGGTCACACTTAGACGTTAAAGGATAGTGCATTGATGGGCGTGTCCGGTCCATATCTTTGTCATCGATGGATGGATTTTCAAATAACTTGGCATGAATGTGTACCACAGTAAGACGACATGTCGCGCGCAAGACCCAGGTCCGTAGCTCAAAGGTCAAGGTCACACTTAGACATTAAAGGATAGTGCATTGATGGGCGTGTCCGGTCCATATCTTTGTCATCGATGGATGGATTTTCAAATAACTTGGCATAAGTGTGTACCACAGTAAGACGACATGTCGCGCGCAAGACCCAGGTCCGTAGCTCAAAGGTCAAGGTCACACTTAGACATTAAAGGATAGTGCATTGATGGGCGTGTCCGGTCCATATCTTTGTCATCGATGGATGGATTTTCAAATAACTTGGCATGAATGTGTACCACAGTAAGACGACGTGTCACACGCAAGACCCAGGTCCGTAGCTTAAAGGTCAAGGTCACACTTAGACGTTAAAGGTCATTTTTCATGAAAGTGCATTGATGGGCATGTCCGGTCCATATCTTTGTCATTCATGCATGGATTTTAAAATAACTATGCATGAATGTGTGACACAGTAAGACGACGTGTCGCGCGCAAGACCCAGCTCCGTAGGTCAAAGGTCCTAAACTCTAACATCGGCCATAACTATTCATTCAAAGTGCCATCGGGGGCATGTGTCATCCTATGGAGACAGCTCTTGTTTTTCACTGAACATTCTGTAAATCCCTGAAATTGGATTGAAAATACTGCATTGCTTTATAATAAAGATGCTATATCATAAGCACTCACCACTGTGAATTGGAATTCAATTAAATTTTGATAAATACAATTTGATGTGAAGCATTATCTATAAGAAAGGATGAACTGTTTGGTCAGTGTTGATTCACCCCATTTTTTCATGAGAATTTAATACATTTCTTATCAACTGTTCTTGTTTTTGTTTGAAAAGTACAGTACTGCTGTTGGAAAAGGAGCAAACAGTGTGGTATCTATGTCTCACCATCACTTCAAGCATCATGGCTATGGAGAAAAGAATGTTTCATTACATATGCACAATTATAGTGGACGAAATAAGAAAAGTTGTAATAAGGTAAGAATTCCCAGTAAATAAAGAAATATTTATTAAGCACACAGAATTTGATGTTGAAATATTTAATTTCACAGTGTGATCATACACTTCAGTTTGGAAAGTCACTAGTTTCCAGTTTATATATATAATGTTCATAATTTTATGTAAATGAAAAATCCTATCTCCACTGATAAACATTGATTTACAATTTGAATATTGCACACTTGCACAACATACTGTATTAAGACATAGCTGTGTATGTAAGAAAATTACCTACATGTAACTGGTATTTATTTGTTTTAATAAAGTGATGCTATGTTATATTCTAAGGAATCACTATTTTGTTTAAGAATTCATTGTTTAAATATACCATTATTTTAGCTATGGAATGTGGCTTGTTATGATGGGTCTACATGATGAATTGGAGTACATTGAACCTGATGGAGGCAGGGCATACAGAATTCAGTCCTGAACATGTTTAGGTATATTTGGCTTAAGCCTTTTTAAGCAATTATGTTTTTTTTTTATTAATAATCAAGTATTGATAAAACTTGCTGCAGAGATCATGTCTGTAAAGAGGCCACTTAAATTAAAATACCACATTTTCTGTTTCTGTTTGTGTAGTTAAAGAGTGTATAGTTCACTGCAAGCAAGTTAAACAGAAATAACATAATTGTAATAAAGTAACTGTTTTTTCTTAACCAGGTTAAAGAATTATTTGTTAAAATGAAATCAAAATCATGGCCCTTACTTGATGTAGAATATGTGCGATGGTTTATTTTTTTTTTCATGAAAAGAGGTTGTCATAACTGTAATAAAATTCAAAATTTTATTTAATGTAATTATGTGTGGGCTGTCTTATGGACAGCTGTTGTTCAGGATTGAAAAAAAGGTCATGTGTTCTTTGTCTTAAATATTTGATACATTTATCATTACAGAATGTCTTCTGCATGACCTGGTACAGTATTCTTGGAATATAACTTCAACACAGAGACGGATATTAATATTTTAGGCAGGGGGTTGGCATGACAGGCAAATTCACCAGCCGTATTACCATTCCTGAGCTTGATGCCAGTCGACCGTGGTACCTGAATAATGAAATAGCGCCCCTTTGCCGCAACAGCAATGTATGCTCAAAACCAGCAGTGCCAAAGCTGTTAAAATTGAGAACTGCAGTCATTTAAAACGAAGAATGAATGGAAAATAGTGTTTAACATATAAAATAATAGAGAGAAAAAGCTCCGAAAGTTTAATTAATTTGGAAGTGTTTTTGATTTTTAGCTCGACTATTCGAAGAATAGTCTAGCTATTCTACTCACCCTGGCGTCGGCGTCGGCGTCGGCGTCACACCTTGGTTAAGTTTTTGCATGCAAGTACATACAGCTATCATTTAAAGGCATATAGCTTTGAAACTTATTTATTCTTTTTCTAGGTCAATTACCAACCTCACTGGGTCAAGTTCCATAACTCTAACATGTATTTTGAGCAAATTATGCCCCCTTTTGGACTTAGAAAATTCTGGTTAAAGTTTTACATGCAAGTTACTCCAAAACTAATGCAGATATTAAATTGAAACTTCACATGTGTCTTCGGGGTTATAAAACTAGTTGATAGAATCAAGTCCCATAACTCTGACATGTATTTTGGGCAAATTATGCCCCCTTTTGTACTTAGAAAATCCTGGTTAAAGTTTTGCGTGCAAGTACATACAGCTATTACCAAAAGGCATATAGCTTTGAAACTTATTTATTCTTTTTCTAGGTCAGTTACCAACCTCACTGGGTCAAGTTCCATAACTCTTAATATGTATTTTAAGCAAATTATTCCCCCTTTTGGACTTAGAAAATTCTGGTTAAAGTTTTACATGCAAGTTACTATCTCCAAAACTAATGCAGATATGGAATTGAAACTTACCATGTTTCTTCGGGGTTATTAAACTAGTTGATAGCATCAAGTCCCATAACTCTGATATGCATTTTGGTCAAATTATGTCCCGTTTCGAACTTAAAACTCTTTTGATATTTAACATTTTGGGTAATAATTTCCTGCTTCTGTGACAATATTTCGAATAGTCGAGCTTGGCTGTCTTACGGACAGCTCTTGTTTGAAGATGTACTAGACCCAAATTCCATATATCTGAATACCAAAAATGTTACATATTGTTTATGTGAACATTGAATTAACAACTTTATGTTGTCAGCAGTAATATGACACACTATATACATGTAAGGCTGAACACAGTATGAATGTGAAATTCCTCTAAAACACTAGAAGATTTTTCAACAATAATTGTAACATATATTGTAGTAATGTACATTTTTCATTACGAAAATTATATCATATAGATGTACGAATATTTTCTGCTGTATTCTAACTGCATGTAATCATTTCAGTCAGCAGTATCCTGTTCATTTCCCCTTTTCATGAACAATTAATTTAACCTGTCCGAAATCACAAAATATGTATAATTTGTAAAACATACACTGGATTTTTGTGGAAACAATTTAGTTTTTGTATGCCTAATTATATATATCATCTAACTTTTTAAGACGATCAAGACATTTAATAAGACAGTTTTCTAAAACTATTACTGTGTGTTAAATGAGATATTGTATTATGTTAACTGAATTAACTGCGTAACCATGGAAACATTTTTCTGTTGTTCTATATTATGTCTTGAAAAAAAAAAACATTGTTTGAAGAACACTTTTCATTGATGCATTTTTTTATTTTTACATGTAATGGTAAATGCTGAAAGTGTTCTACAATAACTTACTAGAAACGTCATTGTTGTTTCATTGAAGCATATACTGCAACTCCATTGTAACCATAGCAACAGAAATATATTGTATTATTTATGAATAATGATCTTCACAAACAAATTACATATGTTATTTTTCTAAAAGAATGACCTAAATTGGTTTTATTCCATAAAAATCAGACATAGCAAATATTCTCATTTTTATCTCCGTTTGCATGGCAACCATATTTTTTTTGGGCCTCAAATTATAGACGTTGCTTAGGGTTATATCTTAGCATATGTGAATGTTAATTATACGTTCTGATGTAATTGTTATAAGAGATTTTCCTGTTTCCATAAGGAAAATCAATTGGTTGCCATGGCAACAGCAGAATTTCAAATGAATTAAAATATGAGATTTTGCATTATGAGTTGTTGATCATTCATTATAGTAATATTTCAACAACATTTGATGTTGTGCCATTTTCACCTATAAGTGAACTAAGCCCTTTACTGTCCCTTGACAAAAGAATAAACTGAAGTTGAGGCCGCGGGTGCCCGATAGAAATTTGTGTCCGAGAAGGTTCCCTTACCGGATGTAGAGAGTCGAGAAGGATCCTGTGAGGCAAAGTTTTGTCGACAAAAGGGATCCCGTGCATTAACAAAATCGAAAGTAGGATGTTTTAAGGAAACATATGTCTGAAATCATTTGCCCACTACCTCTGACTACTGTTGAGAAGTTGGTAGTTACTTGCAGAAAACAAGTTTGTACTGGTACAAAATCCAGGACCATTGGTTAGGTTATATAACTCAAATACTGTTGAAAACGGCGTTAAACCCCAAATTAAACAAACGGTAGTGAGCTTACTATTCCATTTGAGTTATCTGCAAAGGAACTTGCCTTGCCTTGCAATAAATACATTTTTAAGACAAATCTTTAAGATCCCATTGGTTACTAAAAATGTTATAGAACGTCATATTAAATCAAACTGTAGACATTACTTTTTAAGAAATTCCTGGAGGAGCTCTTACCATTAGTAGCAAATTATATTTGTACATTACGAAATGTACTAAAGATATTTTTAATGATGTGCAAATAAGATCTACGCTAAAGAAACCTAGTCTGGAATCAACCGCCTAAAAACAACATGCTTGTATCCCGTCTCCCATTTACTTGGAAAGAAAGATGTAGACGGTAGCTGACATCCAGTAAGAGCACCATCCAGAAAAGAACAAACTGCTTGATTGACTGCAATCTAGGTACAAAAATATCATTTCACTGAATATGCACCAATGAATACCAAGTTTGACCTAGCAAAGTTTCAGATCAACATTATTCAACCTCTGTACTAAACTGCACGTATGTTACAAGAACCATGATCATTAACAGTCTGACTTTGTTGCCATTTCGAAGGTGTGGTGTCATTTATCTAAGCAATTACCTTCAAATGGTGTGTATTGATAGGGAGATATCGACACTAGAATGTTCACGAAAAACAGTGTACCTATGAGTTACAAACTGAATCCCAAAAGTTACATATGTTTACCGTTGGTGCAAAAGGATATGTTATGTAACAACTTGTTGTTACTATTCTGCATCTCCGTTGTTCTTTTCTTTTAAGGTGGAGTGCGACCTTTAACTTTTTTTTAGATAGATCTATGAAAAATTAACGGAAGAAAATTGAGAATGTTTCTGATTTATTCCAGTTTTCCGTTTGGCTCTTATTTAAACCACATTTGTTTGGTGTGCTGTCAAACTTGGCCACTAACGGCACTTTTTGGGCGTTATTTCTTGGCGTCATTTTCATTGTTTCTGTACGGTTTTCAGCATATCCCTGTTTTAGCTGGAAGCGGACGCAAATGAAATTTATATATTTTTAAAAGATTTAAAATTTCCTTTCCTGTGATATAAATTTCGTGAATGATCTATGACGTACCTTAAGATTATGACGCATTAAAGCGTCAGACTTATACAAAACGTAACGTAGAGTTTAGCTGGAAAATTGTCCGTTTTTCGAGAATAACATTTTTTCGTGTCGAGGAATTTTGTTTAAAATCCAATCATAAATGCGCAAATATATTTACTTGCGTTTGATTAACAAAAAGTTGTATGTCACCGAATTCGTTTTTTCAGTACCATCGATTTTGTTTCCCCAACCCCGAGCTGAAATACGACGTTATTTGGTAGTATTTTTAAAGTTACACTAAAGTTTCGGACGATTTCGGAAAACTTGGAACCAGTTTTCGAAACTTTATCGTAAAAATATACGTTCAATTAAGGCATATACTGAAATATAAAAAAAAACATCACATATACAGTAAATCGAATTATATATGAAAAATGAAGTAAACGCGAAGTTATTTGGTGGTATTTTAAAGTTACGCCGATAGTTTCGGACGATTTCGGAAAATTTGTACTAAGGAGCTTATTGTCGACATAATTTCGTTAAGTTATACGTTTAATGTTAGCATATACTGAAATATAAGAAAATAACAATTCGAATTATAATAGAAAAATGAAGTCCCGGCTAGTTATGAGCTGTGAACTTTCGGGGTTTTCTTTATAATTTATTATAATTAACTTAGTTAGCATTCGAGTTTAATGTGTAATTATGATTAAATTACCCCTGTCAGAAAGCGCATCATATGAAGAAAAAATGATTTTCAACTTTATAAGAATTCGATTTAATCGTGGGATTTACGGTGTTCCGTTAGGGCCAGCGCCTACTCCCTGTAAATGGGAAGCCCGAAGGTACGATGGTATGATGGCTAAGCGCGACAGACAATGGCGAAAACAACGACAGTACGATGGTGACAGTCTGTTGAACTACTCTTCGGAATCAACTGTTGTGCTTCACCATCGTAGTGTCGCGGTCCGCGATTCACCATCGTAGTATCACCATCCTAGTGTTGAGGTTTACCATATCAAAGTGTCGCGTTTCGCCAACGCACTGTCGCACGTGTATTTTTATGATGTTAACCTGACAACAAATATTTTTAACGTTCCATGGCTTGCAATAAGAGCTGATTAAAAATATTTTCTTACAAAACAATTAATAACAATTACATGTATTATTATTCGTTTTCTAGCTGAGAGGTTAATTTTGAATATAATTTTGTTTAGAAATAACATTCGGTCGGGTGGTATTCGTTTGAATTACACCCTACAGGTTGATATTTATTTTTCAAACCTCATGAAAACAATAGACCGACGGAGACTATTCTTGAACAGTACAACGCAAATAAGGTATATAAATAGAAAAAGAGGGTGAAGTGCGACAGTGCGATTGCAAAGCTCGACAGTTCGATGACGAAACTGCGATGGAGAAGCGTGACAGAGCGATGGCGACGCGTGCCAGTAGGATGGTGACACTACGATGGAGAAGCGTGACAGCTATGGTAGCACTACGATGGAGAAGCATGACAGAACGATAGCGATGTATGACAGTACGATAGTGAAGCGCGGCAGTGCGATGGCGAAGCACGACAGTGCAATGGTGACACTAAAATGGTTAAGCGTGACAGTGCGGTGGTGACACTTCGATCGCGAAGCGCGACTGTAAGATGGTGAAGCACGACAGTACAATGGCGAAGCAGTACTGCAGCACTTCACCATCGCACTCTCACAATTCGCCATCATTTTTTGTTTGGTTGATTGTTTGATATGACGTTTTTTTCCATTACATATCAGCTGAGCTGCAAATTTCTAACTGAGTGTCAATCGCGATTCTCTGCGACATTATTTGTGAACACATCTTCTACTGTAACTCGGAATAGTTGAGTGTTGCTTTTCGATCAAACCTTGCCGCTTGTTACACTTTAAAGAGTGCATATCCATTTCGACATCACAGTAAGCATGATATGTCTCCTGCAAAAACTTGAATACAACAAAGTCGGTACTGTTTAATAATTTTCTCTTTTAAGTTTTCTTTCTAATATGCAAAGGAAGAAACATTATATCAAGTCAGCAATCGAGCTCGAGTTACAATCAGAAAATCAGTGATGAAAAATATAGAGTATTTCTTTAAACTAAAAAAGAATAAATAGACAAACTCCGTTAACAGTAAAACTTTAACTTGTGGATAATTCTTTACCTTTCCTACATACAACAACAATCCGACATCTAAGGCGCACGGTTATGATATTTTACATTGATATCGTCCATGGATGTACGGTCTCGCTGTCCTTTAGAAAATTTTGAAACGGTAACATGCATGAGTCCATTATAACACATATTCACATTAAATACCAATAATGAAGATAATAAAAACTTTTAATGATGTTTTAATAGAAATAATTCCATTAAAATTACGTATCAAAATCGAATGCTAATAAAAATTATTATAATTGAAGTAAAAACCAAAAGTTCGCAACTCAAAACCAGCCGGGGCTATTTTTTTCTACTATTATTCTATTTACTGTATATGTGTTATTTCTTCTGTTTCAGAATATGCTTTCATTGAACGTATATTTTTACGATAGAATGTCGATAACATCTTCCATAGTACAACTTTTACGAAATCGGCCGAAATTTTAGCGCAATTTTAAAAATACCACCAAATAACGTCGCATTTCAGCTCGCGGGTGGGGAAACAAAATCGGTGGTACTGAAAAAACGAATTCGGTGACATACAATTTTTTGTTAATCAAACGCAAGTAAATATATTTGAGCATTTATGATTGAAATTTAAACAAAATTCCTCGACACGAAAAAATGTTATTCTCGAAAAACGGACAACTTTCCAGCTAAACTCTACGTTACGTTTTATATAAGTCTGACGCTTTAATGCGTCATAATCTTAAGGTACGTCATAAATCATTCGCGAAATTTTTATCACAGGAAAGGAAATTTTAAATCTTTTAAAAATATATATATTTCATTCGCGTCCGCTTCCAGCTAAAACAGGGATATGCTGAAAACCGTACAGAAACAATGAAAATGACGCCAAGAAATGACGCCCAAAAAGTGCCGTTAGTGGCCAAGTTTGACAGCGCACCAAACAAATGTGGCTTAAAAAAGAGCCAAACGGTAAACTGGAATAAATCAGAAATATCCTCAATTTTCTTCTGTTAATTTTTCATAGATCTATCTAAAAAAAATTTAAAGGTCGCACTCCACCTTAAGTATATTAAAGCTAAGTTAGGTACTGTCCCATACTTTGATATCAATGTGTTCTTGAACATGCTGAGAAAATCCAGCGACTGTGCAACTAGATATGTGAGAAACAGATGAATTTCAGGCAGTGTTATACTGTACGCAAAGCTGTATATTCACAATTGCAAATAATAGGTAAGATCCGACGGTACCTGGCTGTGATGCACCGTATTACACCATATTGTACAAATTACACCATATACAGAACACAGCAGCTCGCATCATAACTAGAACATTCGCTCATGGTCAGATTAGTTCTGTGTAGAGGGAGCTTCCATTATAACTAGAACATCCGACCATAGTCAGATTATCCCTGTATAGAAGGAGCTTGCAGCGAAATGCTAAAGTACAAAATACATACTTGTACTCAAAAGTTTCTATTCAATTTTCCACTCAGTCTTATGATTACAACATGATGGAAGTTTTTGCACAGGGACACAAGATCAAAAGACACTGTTTCATTAGAAGAACCAAAGTCTTAATTAAACCTTGATGTGTGTCAATTGAAGCAACCATCTGAATCTCACTGACCAAAACTCTGTTAATGGCTACCAATATGAAGTTCTTATACTCTGAAGTGTTTTGGTGGTATTTGTTATTGCAGTTTGGCAGTGTAAAGTTTCTTATATCTATTCTTTGAACATTACGCACATTTTAATCAAAAGTAGACCAAGTAATGTTTGGAATGTTGTATTGGAGGCTGCATTCTTTGAATGTTTGAATTATAGTCAAATTATCCTAATCACTTTTTGTTTAATACTTTAAAGAAGTTAAATAACTCATTCCCCAATAGGTTTTAGGATCACTTTGATTTTCCTCCATCTTTGAAATTATAAATTGATTGTAAGTGCATGATAAGTTCGATTGAAATATTACAACATGCTGGTAGTAAAAAGTCTATATTCTATATTCATCTTTGGAATATAATATATTTTATTTCAATTTAAGTGGAGATAACAATCTAAATGACAACAGACGTGAATTATTTAGTCCGAATATTACGTAGTATTCTCTAACGTATGGGTCAGAATATGTTTGCATACTATCTTTATTACAATCTGCTTTGTCATCTGGATTTAGATCATTCTTAACGATCTTTTATGTATTTTAACATTTTGCAAATATTTTAACAGATCAAGCTGTCTGTGGTATAAATAGCGAATCTGCAACAAAGGAAAGTATTTCAATTTTTGTAATTGTACAAGAAAAAATAAATAGCTAAAATTTATTCATAAAAGTGTCTATAATCAGTATTTGCATAAAAATGATTAAGACCATAGTTTTACTGGCTGAAAAATGTACAGAGTGTGTTTGGTCCTTACTTTTCTTCATCTATTTTATGAATGACTGCCTTTTTGAATAATAATAATGATAATAATAATAAATTCTTTTTTTAAAGAGGGTAACACTCATTAAGTTTCAAATATAACATACAAATCTTATTTTCAATGAGGCCCTCAAACATACACAAAACCATTTACTCATACAAATGAAAATGTCACAGTCATTTCATAGAGCAGACTTGTAAAGAAGATAAAACACATGTTAACAGTCAAATAACATAACTCTACACTGTATTAATTAAAAAAAAAGTTTCTAAGTAAATATTTAAATAAATTTACTGTGCTAGCACTTCTAATTAAGTAAGGTATATCTTTCCAAATTTCTACAGCCATAAAAGAAAACGATCGTTTAAGAAAATTTGTTTTAGGTCGAAGGTGCTGTAGATCAAATTTTATATTAGAACGAAGGCTATAGTATGTATTGTCACAATTTTCAATAGTGTCACAAATATAAGATGGTGCAAGCTTATTTAATGCTTTATAAACCTAAACACCAATGTTGTATTTAATTCTGTTTGGAAAAGGTTAACCATTTAAATTCACAAAAGAGCAAAAGAGAGTACTAGAGGCTGTCTGGAAGCTGCCCTCTTTTGAATTTTAAAGATTTTTTTCTATATATCTTTTAGAGCAGTTTCCCCATATAGTGGATGCATAGTCAAAAATCGGTAAAATGTACGAGTTTTAAATCATATTCTTCATATCAGCATTTAGATATTCTGTAAAAAAGATGCAGTTTAGAGTGCAGTTTTTCACACACCTTTTTCACATGTTGATCTCAACTTTTTATCAATATAAACACCATTTTTGATAATGGTACATTTTGAATACAGTTATCATTTAGAGTTAGATTTATGACTCTTACTTTACTTAATTTCTTCCTGGTACCAGTTATCATACTGGTTGCCTTATTTGGATGAAGAGCCATAATGTTAGACGTGCACCAATTATTAACTTTGATAATATCAAATTGCAATTTTTCGATATCAGATACGTTATGGTCGCTTACATGCATTGTAGAATCATAGCCATACATGTCAATGTTCGAGTTTTAAACAACCAATGGAAGATCGTTTATATATATTAAAAAGAGCAAGGGGCCAAGTATAGATTGATAAGACAGAATGTAGTTTTTACAAGAGTTGTTCGAGTCAAATTTTGTCTGAGGTTTAAGTTAGGCTATCTCCATCCGTTTCGAGATTTATACTTCATAGATTATTTCCGATTAGATATATCAAAGACGAAAGCGTAGTGGACTTTATGTCATATGTTGTTTAAGTATATCGTAAAATGATTGAATACAAAAAAAATACCTAAAATAAGATGCATGGATTCTCTTTTTGAGATGTCTTAAAATAAACTTTTTGTTTTCGGGAAACCAAATTGTCCAGAACAAATAGGAAACGTTCATTTTTTTTTTGAAATATTTTCCCTTTCAAAAACAAATATGTATCTACTGTCCACTGTCTATATTGTAGAGAGAATGAAACACATGTTTCGCTCCATGTTTCTAATTATGTTTATCAAAGTTAGTATCAACCATATTTATCCATAGAGCGTTCAGTGTGTAAAATGATACTAAACATCTGAATACAAACAAAAATAATAACAAAATGAAAACTGAAATTTGAACTAATAGATCTACAAATTAGATAAATCTACACTATTTTGATACCAGAACTACACAGAAGCCTACAGAAATGACTTTATAAAATTTGAAAGATAAATGTATTTTAGTTCCAATAGCATTGGGTTTTGGATATTTTAGTCTAGCTTTTAGCATTGTAGATAGTAAAAAAAAACATACATGTACTTCCACTCTGAATATTTACTTTTTCTTTCTGATTATATTTTTCATCAATTTTTCTACAGGTCATTTCAGTATACTTAATTAACATGATATGTTGAATGTATTAAGTACTAGCATGATTACAAATAGCTAAACAGTAACCTGCATAAAAAATCAGAGCAATTGCAACTAGGAACTGTAGAGCGTAACGAATTCTACGAGAAAAGGGGATAGAACACATTTGACAAGAGGAACAAATCACGTTGTGGCTGGAAAACTGCATTGGCGGAAATGCTGGCATATTACGTAAGGTTAAATTGTTGTCTTGTGATAATTAACTACGACACTATCCAATCAAATATGATGTTGCCAGTACAAGCTTCCAAACGATAGTAAATTGTTGAAAAGTGTGAAGGAAAACATATAGAACTCAGAGAAATATCAAGCAAACACAGAACATCTTAAGAACATTATTATAACTTCTTTTGTCAATTCCCGTAGAATTAATTTTTAATATATAGCCATAGTTTCATTACATTTTGCAAAAATGTTCATTAATATTAGTTTAGCATATCATAACCACTAGTGGAAACACCTCTTTGTTTTTTTCCCTACTTCCCGTACAGGTAACTTGTTACTAAATATTCTCTTCCTGTTAGAGAAGCAAAATCATCATTTTTGCTTTGCTTCTGGTGCATATTATACAATTATTGCCTCTTTGTTAGGTCGATAAGTGGATTTATTGACCTGATAAAAGCGATATCGACCGAGGGCGCAGCCAAAGGTTGATACAGCTTTTATCAGGTCGATAAATCCTCGTATCGACCGAACATAAAAGGTAACAACTGTTTATTAAATCCAGCCTACTCATTAGTATAAACATTATATACAAATATCTTCAGCCTTTGGTCATTTTTCGTGGTAAATTGTGTACGAGGTCGCATTGTTTTGACGTCAAACCAAACTACATCTAGACCAATGGAAAGGACTATAAATATGCATTTAATAATAATAGTAAATATAATATCATTAAATTTAATATGCCAATTTAAACTAAGATACTTTGCCTGAAATTCTACTGCTCAGATATTCCCTTGAGTTTGGTATCAGCAATTTATCAAACAATCGCTATTGGTATTTCTAAAGTGGTTCTAGGCAATTGTATTTGAAAGCCGTGGCTAGTTTACCTTCTAACAGTGCGGCAATAAACGTCGGAACCTTATGACCTTAACCTCCTAGCCATTTATTTAAAATTGTTTGTTTCTTTTGAAGTTACTAGGTCACCATAAAGAGCTTGAAAACCGTACCTGTTTTTCTAAATGACCTACAGTCCGGAAAACAATTTAAGTCTACAGGTTACGGTTACCCTGTCATTTGACCTAATGATCATAAGATAATAGCGATCTTTAGTCATAAGGTTTGCACTCTTTACCTATTATATTTTGTGAATAAGAGCTCGGATATAAAGATGATAGGTAAGGGTAGATTTCTCGGAAGCACGGAGCATCAAAAACCACGCATTTGCAAACAACAATAAGAAGCTGTAATGGAAAAAAATATTTCAAACGGGTTGCTTCAAACATCCAACAAGTACGATCAACTGAATAACAGAAAACGAACAAGCAACACATAAGAAAACAGAAGGGCACCGTTAGAGACTCACAAGCATACAAACGCACCCACACAAGTAGGAAAAACAATAATCAAGTAACGTCTGCCAAAACAAAGGGGAGCCACGAAAACTTACTAAAAGTAAATTTTCCCAGCAGGCATACGACGTCGAATCGACGTTTGATATTGGTTGAATTTAGCCGCGACGTCGTCGACCTAAATTCAACGTCGAAAAGAGGTTGAAACCCCGACGTCTAACAGACGTCGGTAGTAGACGTCGAATCGACGTTGGATATTGGTTTGATTTAGGTCGCGACCACGGCGACCTAAATGCAACGTCGAAAAGACGTTGAAACCACGACGTCTAACAGACATTGGTAGCAGACTTGGATACATGTCGGATTTTTTTAATATTTCGCAGCAAAAACACAATTATATTTTCTAATGATGAACCCGTTTCTTGAATGGACACATTTGTGTTTAACACAAAATCAGAATTTCAATTTTATTTTACAGGTTGAACAGGCACTTCTATAAAACTATGTCTGAATAAATAAAATTACCAAAACATCCGACTTGTAACGGAGGGAATGAATAGTTATAAGTATGCATTTAACAAACTAAATTGGTCTGGCGCAAGAATTTCATTTTAACTCAAGTTTAAACTATGATGTCAGATGATATACCTGGATCAAAACTGGAATATTAGTTACAAAATCTGACCCAGCGTTGAACTTTACACATGCTCAGTTAGACACACGCAACTCGCAGAGATGTTTACACATTCTCATGGTAATTTGATACATTCGCGAGAGTTTTGCAGACATTTAGAGCAACTATATGGCTTAATATTCAACACGATTTGTAGAAAGTAAGTATTTCAATATTTATTTCTTAATTATTTGACTTATCATATCAATTATTATCCGCCTTAGAAAATTCATACAATTCGTAAGAACAAAAAACTTTTAACTATAAAATAAAACTTATAAACATACTTGATAGAAGAGTTAACATTGAATATAATGTGTAAAATTTAAACTTTCAGAATGCCTTTGAAGTAACTGAACATTCACATTTTATATATTTCAGATGAAGTTTGCTCTGATAATTGTGATGATTCTGAGAGATTCAACAATCAAAGCAGAAAGTTCTTCACTGACTACAACGAATTTATGTTGACCTTATTTATCATGGCGATAGATGTCGATTGAAAAGAATTTTAATGTTACATTATAAATAAAATGATTTATAAAGATTAATTGATTAATGTTGTTTCTTGGAAAGAAAACCGATATTATAAACATCAGAAATATGACGTCTAAACAACGTCAGAAACCCGACTTTGAATCGACGTCGGAAAACCGACGTTGATTCGACGTCTAAAAAACTTACATTTTCAACCAAAATGCAACGTTGAATCGACGTCCGTATCCGACGTCGTATCAACGTCGTTACGACGTCGAATGCCCACTGGAAAGGCGGAGGGGATGCAAAAAGTAACGTAAATCCAGCCAAGGGAAAGGAGCGGACAATAAGGGGAGTGAGGCGGAGGAAAAACGCCTACAACAAACAAAAAAACATACGCAACAGACAATACAAGACAGACAAAACAACCATTTGAAAATAGGGGCACCGCCTTGGAAAGGTCAGTAGCCTAAGTAATGGAAACTGGGGGTTTAAACGCGTTTAGGGCATGCCAACTTCGCACTTATCCTATTTTCAACAAGTTAATAAACAATACAATGTAAATAAAATCCCCGCTGAGAAAGGTTCTAACATTAGTGCAAAAATATCAGATAAATAAAGCAAAGCATAAAATTAAAGTAAATTTAAGGTATATTTACACCAAAGTACTCAACAACTTGTCTGATGTCAGAGCAACAAGAGCCTAACTTTTAAGGGAACGACTAAGAAGACTGCAAGACAAAAATCAACTCACTCCCTCCGTTGTATGTAGGATTTAGGAGAAAAGCATCATGGAGTCTTACACTTTATTAGTCATCGCACCATCAAATAGGAAAGCGTAGCAATTAACTGTAGAGGGGTCAATCACTAGACATGCACTGTGCTTCACGATTTTCGCATCGTATCCTATTTTCATAAACTTTTAAACCAGCTTTACAAATATTTGATTAAAATAAGGGGTATGTTTAATTTTCCGAATTTTATCAACTACATCTCCATAGTATTTCGGGTGTGCAAGTCCAAATTTTAAAAGTGTTTTAAGGGGCGTATTGTATTTTTCTAACAGTTCCGACGATCTGTAGTAAAATTTACTAAAAACTTTCCGTAGCTTATAACAAAGGTAACCCTGTTGTAACATTTTCTTGGTGATATGAAGATTTCTGTCATTAAAATAATCTATCTTTGAGCAAACTCTTACAAAACGAATAAGCTGTGAAATATAGATACCGTATGATGTTGCTCGAGGAACATCTACATCAAGATGGGGAAAGTTCACAACTTCAAAATTAAAATCGTCCCTTTTGTCATATATTTCCTTTTCTATATTATTATTCACAATTATTAAATTTGAATCCAGAAATGACGCTTCTAAATCTGAAGTATTAGCCTTGTTAAGCTGTAACTCTTTAGGGTAAATATACATGTATTTCACCATTTCTGAAAAATATTTGTTGTCCATATTTAAAATATCATCAATATACATTGAGGCTTCATTAAAAGCTTCAATAATATCAAATTGTGTTTCAGTAGATAAACTAAGCATGAAATCTTATTTATAACAGTATAAGAATAAATCAGCAATGAGGGGGCGTAGTTGGTTCACATCGGGATACCAATTACTTGCCTGTAAGTGTTTTTGCCAAATTTGATAAATATATTACCTAGTAGAAACTTTAGAGCTTCACAAACCTAATCATAACTCCATAGGTTGTATCTCTTAAACGCACTGTTAGAAAAGAATGCTCTAGTTTCATTAGATGCCAGATAATTAACGTTTTCTCTTGCTACTAATTTGTCTTTAATAAGATTATGTGGTAAATTAGTATAAAGAGTTGAAAAATCATAATTTCTTATCTTCGAACTAAGAAGTGTTTGTTTTATAGCTTTTTGATAACATCTCCAGAGTTCTTGATGGACCAAAACAGATTTACACCCGAGTTGTCACCCTGTGACCATGAACTAAGAGCTACTGATCGAACTCGAAATAAACAGGGATCGTCCCTTAGTGGTATTTAGTGATTACAATACGCTAATATGTGAAGTCTGAATGTTCAGCTGTTATGATTTATAACTTACTGTTATGATTTATAATCATTTACAGTCTCCAGATCACCTTGCTCTTTGACATAGTTAAACGGAGTTTACCAAAACTGAATAGGGTTTCACCACAAATATTTCAAAGTTATTAACGTCATGCCTTACTGCTGTTAAAGCCCATGTGAAAAGATATTGTGACAAAGTATACGAAAACTCGGGTAAAAACTTATTTTGGTCGGTAAAAAATTCTGGCGAAATCCTGGATAAATTTAGAAAATAAAAATTACAGGGTGTCTTCAGTCAGTACTTACGATTTTTCCACTCTTTATACTACTTTACCTCATAACTTAATAAAGGAAAAACTTACTGCCCTAATTCAAAAGACTTTTGCCAGGGAAAATGCTACTTTTCTCGCTTGCAATTTCGATAAAGCATTTTTTACTAGTTGCATTGTAAAGAATTTTACTATGTGGACCTGTGACGAAGTTTGTAAAGCCCTTTCCTTTATATTGAACAATATTTACGTCAGGTTTGGGAATGCCGTTTTCAGACAAGTAATTGGTATTCCCATGGGAACAAATTGTGCACCCCTTGTTGCAGATTTGTTTTTATATTGTTATGAAAGAGATTTTATGTTGAGCCTTTCTCAAGATACACAGGCATACATGATAACTGCATTTGATAATACATCACGCTATCTGGATGACATACTTAATATGGATAATCCGTTTTTAATCAGTTAATGGAAAATATATATCCCAGGGAGCTGCAGTTAAATAAAACTAACAACTCGGATAATACTACTTCATTTCTAGATTTACATCTCTCTATTTACGACAAGTTCATACATACCAAAATTTATGACAAGAGGGATGATTTTAATTTCAGTATTGTAAATTTCCCACATTTGGATGGAGATGTACCCCAGGCTACATCTTATGGGGTAAATATTTCTCAGTTAATTCGGTTTGCAAGAGCGTGTAGTCATGTTGAAGATTTCAATGAACTTATATATTACAAATAAGCTTCTTTAACAGGGCTACCGTTATTATAAATTACGTAAATACTTTTCTAAATTTTACTATCGTAATTCAGATTTGGTTTTAAAATACAATAGCAATTTAAAATCACTTCTGCGGGAAGGTATATCAAAACCCGCTTTTTATGGGGATGTGGTTTACAAACTTCGTAAGATTTTGGGTCATGGCAATTTTCCAATTGTATTTAGTAAAGTAATTAAACGTTTTATGAAAAGAGGTTATGACCCAAGGTTTTGAGACACACCGCATGTTTGGTGTTCAACCCATTTACAGTTGGACGCTACGCTTTTCTCTTTGATTGTGTCTGACGGATCAGGTGGAGGACTCTATGATTGGTAGTTCTTAAATCCCACCAGGACTGAGCTATTTTGATTTCTGTCTTCTGGCCTGTTCCGTCGGGCCCTTAAGGGTGTTTCCCTTGTTGCTCTGTCTTCTGCAAAGGCATTGAGTACATGCGTTTTAGGTTCTTAAGGATTGCATTTTTATATTATATCTACAAGTGCATCTTTGTGTTTTACATTACATACCTTCTGTTGCCTTTACGTATGTTAGGGTTTCACCTGGCGGGGATTATTTTTATTTACACTGTCTTGTGACGTTGGAACATGGTGGGGGTAAGAGTGAGGTTAGGTGCACCATAAACCGGTTTAAACTCCCCAGTGGTGGTTTTGCCACTGACCGTTCCAAGGCGGTGCCCCACTGTGTTCCTGTATTTGTTTGTTTCGTCCTTTTGCGTTCATTTTTGTGTATGGTGTGCGAGAGTTGTTCTTGTGTGTCTTTGGGGAGGCTGCGTTTTTTGAACGTGGCTTTCCCTGTTGGATATTCTTCCGTGTTCTTTTCAAGTTATTCTTAGTCATCCGGTTAAGTTTTAAAGCTTTAGCTATTGTGACCGAGTGTCCAGAAACGAAATAAAATACTTAAAATTTAATCAAGTCCCTGTGACCTTCGACCTTTGCGTCACTGAGCCAAAATTGTCCAATATCAGTACAGAAACATATTACTTAAAGTCAGATGGTTTTCATTTTATTAGTCTTGAGACCAGTTCAGTGGTCTTTGGATCATTTTGAGCTTGATCTTTGTCTACTGACCAAAAATAAAATAGGGATCCTTGTCAATTAGTGCTAATTTATCCATTTTGAAAGCTATAGCCCTAATACTTGAGCATGTTGACAGACGGACTGATATTGGCTTTCCACAACAAGTCCTGGATTTCAAAACGGACATATAAAAAAGAAATTATAATATGATTAATACAAGTTGGCATATTTGGTGTGACACATTTTTATACAAATACAGGATAAAAAGAGGATCTTCACAATTGTAAGCGTCTCAAATAAGAATAAAAAATCCGCCAAATAAACATGTTTTTGACTAATCATAAAATTAGAAATATGAAGTATAACATAGTTAAATTCTCTTCTTTTACGAAATTTTTACAAAATTCTCTGGAAAAACGCCTATCTTGCCATTCAGCTCCCCTTTACACCATCCGGCATCTTCTAGCTTCTTATCAAGAATATAAACTATGTCTCCAACTTTCAGAGTAAGTTCATCCTCATGCTCAGCCTCATAAGAGAAAACAACTATTGCTTTCTCAATTAAACTTGTTTCTGTAAAACAAATAATTACTAGTCGATTAATGTGAATGCTCCCAAAAGCAAACATAAATTCAGATTATAAACTAGGAGGCTGTTGAAAGATGTATGTATCTCCATGCAAACTGTAATCAAAATGAAATATCTATGAAGAATAACACAAAAGGACACTGCTGATAACGCAACTCTTTCCAAGAAACTTTTATTGAAACCTAGATCGGAGTTCCGGAGATGAAGAACAAATAATAATTTCTATGAAAAATTTAGAACAGTCGAATGGTCATAACGACATATGTAAATTAAGTTTGAAAATAAGTATAATTAACTTTAATTGCACAGTAAATTCTCAGAATGTATCAAAACTAATAAATATTATATGTCATCTTGATGATATTTTCCTCGTTTGATATAAAGTGAGGTGTTAAAACAGGTGTAGAAGTGTTACAAATGGTACTTATTATACTCACTTTTCTTTCTAAGCACTGGTGGTCCATCTGACAGGTATTTTGTTTGCCAAGTTTCCTTTTCGTTGCAGCCTGGACATACTTGCCTTTTACCTTCCCTTCCATTTTTGTCTTCAGCGTTGATTATCTTTAAAAGACAGAGAAGAATAAAGGTTATATTAACCTATAAATTACATTTGCACTATCACTGAACAGTACGAACTAAACATAAATTCAAAAACCTGTTCCTAAATGCAAGTATTATCTATGCCATTACTTGCAATTTTAAACTGTGATACAGTTGAGCACGATAAATGGAAAATGGAAAATGTTTCATAAGAGAACATTTGCGAAGTCTGATTGGTAAATTCTTGATATTAACTAAAGGTAGCACGGTACTATCTTTTTTAGAACAACAATGCAACATAAATGAATTCAGAAGTTTTAACTGGACGTCGAGCATACAGTGTTGCTAGCCCATAATGGGTTAAACCATTTGTGATAACAACTCAATCATCTGAAATAAGAGACTGTCCACCAGCATATCACAACATTCACAAAGATGGATCTGTACAGGTATAGGACACTTTTCTAACTTATCAGTTATGTGTAAAATATCACACTCTCGTCTTCATGCCTTAACTATTTAGCTGCTTTTGGAATTAAGGACATTTCAAAATGTTTCTATACGGACACATATTTCAGTACCCACCATGCCTGTTTGAAAGCATAGACTGGATAAATGTACGACCAATTTGATATTTGCATTAAAATATGAGAACAAAGAACAGTCAACTTCCTCAACAAATCAAATTTATTTACAGATGCTCTTAAATTGTTACTCTTGTGAATGATTACTGACACAAATACTTACGCAACTTCTTTAAAAAACAAACATCTAGACAATCTCTCGTATGATATACTAAAACTTTAACAAAACAGAAAGAACATTTTAGATATACCTTTTTTCAGCGGACAACTTGTTTTCTTTTTTACTTTGTAAATGGTTTTCATCACACAAAACAAAACGAAAACATAGAAACCATGGGTACTAAATTCTGTGTTATTTAGATAAAAAATATTTCGACTGAATTTTTATAAAACAAAACTCGCTTCTAGATAAAATACTTTTTAAAAACTATTTTCTTCCTTTGCTTATGCCTGATTATCTTTACTCAGCGTAACTGAAAAGTTACTACCCTAAAGTCACTTATATTTTAAAAATCGCACTGGACTGTGTCAAAAGCATAACACGACTACATTTTTGACGCAGCTGAGACGTCACTGGTGTAAAGATTTGTCAAAGTCAATTAACTCCATTTGAGGCACGGGCTGCACGTGCAAAATGTCGACATGTACAAAAAATCTATCGCAAATTATTCATCGCACTTGAAAGTTAGTCGAAAGACTAAAAGGAATACGTTAAAAACTCCAGAGTATCATTGCTAAGAATGCCACGTTTAAGGCACGATCAACGCCATCAGGCCATTGTCATGGTTGACACCGAGCTTTCATGTCGTGAAATTGCACGTCGTATGTGCTCTTCTCACCTATGAGTAATAGACCGCGCACATGACATGAAAAAGTGACGTTGATATTGTATAAACAAGTAAAGATGTATATATTAAGTGGTAACGTTTCAATAATGCCAAGTATAATTGTAAATTATGAGTTCCTACACGTATATTACCAATATAGATATAAGTTATCACTTCCACATGCATACAAATTGCACAAAAATATCAGTAAGAGCCATATAATATTTTCATTACTTTTCCGTCTTCTTACTTGTACTTGGTCATCTCCGTTTTGAATTTCATTTCCCTAACCGCCTTTTAACTCCTAAAAGATTTTCATTCGACTAACTCGGATAGTCCGATAGAGTTTGCAACTATTAAACTTCATGTGTGACCCCGAAAAAGAATAAGGAAGTAAACAGATCGGCAAATTTGCAAAATGCTCCAACAATGTCCTTAAATATGTCGAACAAAATGTGAAGATATAAATTATAGACTAGACCACTGTATTGTACCTAAATAGATTGAGTGTTTTCTGATACATTAACCTGATCTTATGGTCAGTAACAAACCTTTATTTCAGCTGTACACGTTTTTCAAAACAAAAATGTATTCCAAAACAGACTTTTTATACAGGAATAACACCTGTTTTATCTTCATGTTATAAAATCTGTAGAATCCCGAGGGATTGGATTGTATCAGTGCCTAATAGAACGAGTGTACCTAATTTTAGAGCTAACCTGCTGATATCATATTAAGTAAGCATGCGTAAACGTCATTCTAGCATGAACAGTGTAAAAATTAAAGATATTTATTTTGTCTACCATCATCATTATTATGCTCGTGAAATGCGCGGGATTGCCAGTTTTGTTCGATCATGTAGACGTCATTTCCATTTGAAGTATCCATTGTAGGCCCTAAATGTTTAACACCTGGTCAGGGAACGCGCATGTATAAAAAGATGTGTTAACAGAACGTGAACACAAGATTCTGTCTGCTTACACACCTTTACTTACCTTATAAAAAGATAAAATAGCAGCTCTATGCAAGAATCATTGTTAACAAACATAATTATAACATCGGTAATGTTACCTTAACAAAGTTATCAGGGAACGTTCCTCTCTTGCCATCGAGTTCTCCCTCCCACCAACCTCCTTCACATATTGTCACATTCTTGATGATATCACCAACCTTTAACGTTAACTCATCTGACTGCTCTGCTTCATAGCTATATTCTACTTCCACCTCTATAAGTATAAATGAACAAATTTCAAAATTGATCGGGCTGAAATAAAGTTTAAAAAGAGGGCTATGGTGACCGCCATATATTGCTCATCTGAATACTACAAAACACAAAGATGTATGTATCTCCATGCAAACTGTAATCAAAATGAAATATCTATGAAGAATAACACAAAAGGACACTGCTGATAACGCAACTCTTTCCAAGAAACTTTTATTGAAACCTAGATCGGAGTTCCGGAGATGAAGAACAAATAATAATTTCTATGAAAAATTTAGAACAGTCGAATGGTCATAACGACATATGTAAATTAAGTTTGAAAATAAGTATAATTAACTTTAATTGCACAGTAAATTCTCAGAATGTATCAAAACTAATAAATATTATATGTCATCTTGATGATATTTTCCTCGTTTGATATAAAGTGAGGTGTTAAAACAGGTGTAGAAGTGTTACAAATGGTACTTATTATACTCACTTTTCTTTCTAAGCACTGGTGGTCCATCTGACAGGTATTTTGTTTGCCAAGTTTCCTTTTCGTTGCAGCCTGGACATACTTGCCTTTTACCTTCCCTTCCATTTTTGTCTTCAGCGTTGATTATCTTTAAAAAGACAGAGAAGAATAAAGGTTATATTAACCTATAAATTACATTTGCACTATCACTGAACAGTACGAACTAAACATAAATTCAAAAACCTGTTCCTAAATGCAAGTATTATCTATGCCATTACTTGCAATTTTAAACTGTGATACAGTTGAGCACGATAAATGGAAAATGGAAAATGTTTCATAAGAGAACATTTGCGAAGTCTGATTGGTAAATTCTTGATATTAACTAAAGGTAGCACGGTACTATCTTTTTTAGAACAACAATGCAACATAAATGAATTCAGAAGTTTTAACTGGACGTCGAGCATACAGTGTTGCTAGCCCATAATGGGTTAAACCATTTGTGATAACAACTCAATCATCTGAAATAAGAGACTGTCCACCAGCATATCACAACATTCACAAAGATGGATCTGTACAGGTATAGGACACTTTTCTAACTTATCAGTTATGTGTAAAATATCACACTCTCGTCTTCATGCCTTAACTATTTAGCTGCTTTTGGAATTAAGGACATTTCAAAATGTTTCTATACGGACACATATTTCAGTACCCACCATGCCTGTTTGAAAGCATAGACTGGATAAATGTACGACCAATTTGATATTTGCATTAAAATATGAGAACAAAGAACAGTCAACTTCCTCAACAAATCAAATTTATTTACAGATGCTCTTAAATTGTTACTCTTGTGAATGATTACTGACACAAATACTTACGCAACTTCTTTAAAAAACAAACATCTAGACAATCTCTCGTATGATATACTAAAACTTTAACAAAACAGAAAGAACATTTTAGATATACCTTTTTTCAGCGGACAACTTGTTTTCTTTTTTACTTTGTAAATGGTTTTCATCACACAAAACAAAACGAAAACATAGAAACCATGGGTACTAAATTCTGTGTTATTTAGATAAAAAATATTTCGACTGAATTTTTATAAAACAAAACTCGCTTCTAGATAAAATACTTTTTAAAAACTATTTTCTTCCTTTGCTTATGCCTGATTATCTTTACTCAGCGTAACTGAAAAGTTACTACCCTAAAGTCACTTATATTTTAAAAATCGCACTGGACTGTGTCAAAAGCATAACACGACTACATTTTTGACGCAGCTGAGACGTCACTGGTGTAAAGATTTGTCAAAGTCAATTAACTCCATTTGAGGCACGGGCTGCACGTGCAAAATGTCGACATGTACAAAAAATCTATCGCAAATTATTCATCGCACTTGAAAGTTAGTCGAAAGACTAAAAGGAATACGTTAAAAACTCCAGAGTATCATTGCTAAGAATGCCACGTTTAAGGCACGATCAACGCCATCAGGCCATTGTCATGGTTGACACCGAGCTTTCATGTCGTGAAATTGCACGTCGTATGTGCTCTTCTCACCTATGAGTAATAGACCGCGCACATGACATGAAAAAGTGACGTTGATATTGTATAAACAAGTAAAGATGTATATATTAAGTGGTAACGTTTCAATAATGCCAAGTATAATTGTAAATTATGAGTTCCTACACGTATATTACCAATATAGATATAAGTTATCACTTCCACATGCATACAAATTGCACAAAAATATCAGTAAGAGCCATATAATATTTTCATTACTTTTCCGTCTTCTTACTTGTACTTGGTCATCTCCGTTTTGAATTTCATTTCCCTAACCGCCTTTTAACTCCTAAAAGATTTTCATTCGACTAACTCGGATAGTCCGATAGAGTTTGCAACTATTAAACTTCATGTGTGACCCCGAAAAAGAATAAGGAAGTAAACAGATCGGCAAATTTGCAAAATGCTCCAACAATGTCCTTAAATATGTCGAACAAAATGTGAAGATATAAATTATAGACTAGACCACTGTATTGTACCTAAATAGATTGAGTGTTTTCTGATACATTAACCTGATCTTATGGTCAGTAACAAACCTTTATTTCAGCTGTACACGTTTTTCAAAACAAAAATGTATTCCAAACAGACTTTTTATACAGGAATAACACCTGTTTTACTCTTATAAAATTTAATCCGAGGGATTGATGTAAGGCTATAAACGTCAATTTTGAGCTAACATGATAAATATAGTCAATCTAATCTCATTGCTGAAAGGAAAAATTAAAATATTTATTTTGCTCATCATTATTATTATCGAAATGGGGTTGCATGTTATCTTCAGAAAGTCTTTCCATTTGAATCCATTTGGCCCTAAGTTTATACCACTAGAAGCAATAAAATAATCATTTAAAAACGTGAACCAGATCTGTCTGTTCACTTAACTTACCTAAAGTATAATAGCAGCTATCAAAATGTTAATAAAATTATACATCGGTAATACCTTAACAAATTTCAGGGAACTCTTCTCTCTTCATGAGCTCCTACCACTCTTCCATATGTACATTCTGTGATATTCACAACCTTTACGTAATTATCACTGCTCTCGATTCTAAAACAAATTCATCTAAAGTAAAAACAAATTCATAAATACACTAAAGAGAAAAATTTAAGAAGCTATGGGAAACCATTATTCCTGAATTACAAAAAAAAGATTATGATTCATCAATGTATACAAAATTAAATTATGAGAATAAAAAAGACCTGTATAACCATACTCTTTCCGTAATTTTATTAAACCTAATGAGTTCGGAATTAAAATTCAATAATTTGCTTGAAAATTTAAAGTGAATGGAAACAATATGTAATTAATTTTAAATAAGATATTACTTATTGCACAAAATTCCAAATGTATCAAACTATAAATATTACTATTCATCTGTATATTTCCACGTTTTATAAAGTGAGTTTAAAACAGGTGAGAAGTGTTAAATGGTACTATATACATTTTCTTTCTAACACTGGTGGTCCACTGACAGTATTTTTGTTTGCAATACTTTATTTCTACTGGACATATCCTTTATTCCCTCAATTGTTAATTGTTACTTAAAATACAGAAGAATAAAGGTTTTTAACCTATAAATTACATTTGCCTTCATGAACATAAACTAAACATAAATTCAAAAACCTGTTTCCAATGCAAGTATTATCTATGCTTACTTGCATTTAAACTGTGATACAATTAGTCATAATGGAAAATGGAATTCCATAAGAAACATTTCAAAGCTGAGAAAATTCTTGAATAATAAGTACATGATACATCTGTTAAACAACAATAGCCTTAACTAATTCAGAAGTTTTAAATGGACGAGCATAAATGTTACACCAAAGTTAAACCTTGTGATAAATCTAATACTGAAAAGAACTACCTGATATCATAAATTACAAAGATGGATTTAACAAGTAAGAAATTTTCAAACTTATCAGTTTGTTAATGATCACACCAATCTTATGCCTTAATTTTTAAAAACTTTATGAATTTATAAGACTTTCAAAATTTTCTATACGGACATAATTTTACCCACCATGCCTGTTTAACTACTGATAATTACACCAATTGATTAACATAAAAAAAACATCAATTCTAAAAATCAAATTTCAGATTCTTAAATTTTCCTTTGAAATAGACAAATATTAAATTCTTTAAAAAAAACACTAGACAACTCTCTATAAATATAATTTAACAAAACAAAAAATTTTAAAACTTTACGACAACTTTTTTACTTTTACTAGAAAGGTTTTCAACACAAAAACCATTAGCAGGTGACTAAATTCGGATTGTAAAAAAATTCGCAATTATTAAAAACTGACTTAGAAAAAACTAAAATATTTTACTTCTTCTTGCTAATCCAGTAACAAATAACCCAAGCTTATTTTTAAAAACGACTGACTGTGTCAAAAGCATAACGACTCATTTTGAGAGCTAGACGTCACTGTAAAGATTGTCAAACAATTAACTCCATTTAGAGTGGCACTGCAAAATGCAAGTACAAAAAATTATCGCAAATTATATCCCTTGAAAGTTAGTAAAGTAAAAAACGTAAAATCCAGAGTATCATTCAAGAAGCCCGTTAAGCACGTATCAACCCTCAGGCTTTCATGGTTGACCCGAGTTTCATTCGTGAATTGCACTCGTTAGCTCTTTCACCTATGAGTTATGACCCGGACAGACAGAAAGGAGTTGATATTTATAACAAGTAAAAGATATATTAATGGTAAGTTCAATAGCCAAGTTAATGTAAATATGAGTTCCTCAATATTCAATAAGATTAAGTATATTACATGATACAATTGCCAAATATCTAAAGCATTAATATTTTCATTACTTTTCGTCTTCTTATTGTACTGTATCTCCGTTGAATTTCATTCCAAACCTTAACTCCAAAAGATTTTCATCGGATAACTCGGATAGTCCATGTTTGAACTATTAAACTTCTGTGGACCCGAAAGAATAGAAGAACAGTCGGCAATTGAAATGCTCAACATGTCCTTAAAATGTCCAAATGTAAATATAAATGACTAGACCACTTTTACCTAAATAGTTGATGTTTCTGATAATTAACTGATTTATTCGTAACAACTTATTAGCTTACATTTTTCAAAACAAAATGATCCAGACAATTTTTATCAGAAACATGTTTTATCTTCATTTATAATTGTAGATCCGAGGCTTGGAATTTATCAGTGCTAGAACGAGTGTACCTAATTTTAAGCTAACTGTGTTAAATAAGTGCATGCAAACGTCATTCTAGCAGACAGTGTAAAATAAAGATAATTTTTGCACCATACATTATTAGCTCGAGAAATGCGGTTCAGTTTTGTTCGATCATTAGCGCATTTCTTTGAAGTATCCATTGTGCCCTAAACTTTACACTGGTGAACGATGTATACAAATTGTGTTAACGAACTGACCAAGATTCTGTCTGCTTACACACCTTACTTACTAATAAAAGATAAAATACAGCTTATGCAGAATCATTTAAAAACATAATTTAACACGTATTACCTTAACAATATCAGAACTCCTACTTGCATGGTTCTCCTCCACCAACCTCCTCACATATTGTCAATTTGAGATACACAACCTTTAACGAACTCATCTGACCTCTGTTATAGTATTCTACTTCCACCTTAAAAATAAATGAAAAATTTAAATTGATGGGCTAAAAAAGTTAAATAAGGGCTATGTGAACGCCATATATTGCTTATTGAATAACTACAAAACACAAAATATTATTCATGAAACTGTTCAATAAATATTAAAAAAACAAAAGGAATCTATAACGCATTTTCATAACATTGGATCTATCGGATTCGGTTTGCAAGTTCATTTTTCAGAAAAAGACTTCCATTCTACACATTTAATTAAGTTGAAATAGTTTAAATAACTTAATTCAAGGTAAATTACCAAATTATCATAAACATAAATATATATTCAAACTTTTTCTGTAGTATAAATAGGTTTAAACGGAATAATGTAAAGTTGACATTAATCATTTTCTTTCAAATGGGGTCTCTGACAGGGTTTTGTTGCCAATTCTTTTTCTAGAGCCTGGACACTTCTTTTTTTACACATCCAATATGATCAGAGTTTTACTGTAAAACAGATGACAAAGGTTAATTAACCATTTTACAACTAATCACTGAAATACGAATAAACATAATTCAAAAACCTGTTCCTAAATGAATTTTCTATCATTATTAATTTAAAATATACATTGGCCATAACTAAAATGAATTTTTAATAAGAACATTTCAATGTTTCATTGGAAATATTTATACAACGTGCCGTAAATCTTTTTGAAAAATGAACAATTGAATTAGAGATTTAAATGGAGACAAAAGTTACTGCCCAAAGGTTAAATATTTGATCCTAATTTATCTGAATAGAACTGCCACCAATATACAACTTCAAAAAGAACTTAAGGATAACTTTCTATTTTTTTTTTTTTTTTTTTTTTTTTTTTTTTTTTTTTTTTTTTTTTTAAAAAAAAAAAAAAAAAAAAAAAAAAAAAAAAAAAAAAAAAAAAAAAAAAAAAAACCATGGGTACTAAATTCTGTGTTATTTAGATAAAAAATATTTCGACTGAATTTTTATAAACAAAACTCGCTTCTAGATAAAATACTTTTTAAAAACTATTTTCTTCCTTTGCTTATGCCTGATTATCTTTACTCAGCGTAACTGAAAAGTTACTACCCTAAAGTCACTTATATTTTAAAAATCGCACTGGACTGTGTCAAAAGCATAACACGACTACATTTTTGACGCAGCTGAGACGTCACTGGTGTAAAGATTTGTCAAAGTCAATTAACTCCATTTGAGGCACGGGCTGCACGTGCAAAATGTCGACATGTACAAAAAATCTATCGCAAATTATTCATCGCACTTGAAAGTTAGTCGAAAGACTAAAAGGAATACGTTAAAAACTCCAGAGTATCATTGCTAAGAATGCCACGTTTAAGGCACGATCAACGCCATCAGGCCATTGTCATGGTTGACACCGAGCTTTCATGTCGTGAAATTGCACGTCGTATGTGCTCTTCTCACCTATGAGTAATAGACCGCGCACATGACATGAAAAAGTGACGTTGATATTGTATAAACAAGTAAAGATGTATATATTAAGTGGTAACGTTTCAATAATGCCAAGTATAATTGTAAATTATGAGTTCCTACACGTATATTACCAATATAGATATAAGTTATCACTTCCACATGCATACAAATTGCACAAAAATATCAGTAAGAGCCATATAATATTTTCATTACTTTTCCGTCTTCTTACTTGTACTTGGTCATCTCCGTTTTGAATTTCATTTCCCTAACCGCCTTTTAACTCCTAAAAGATTTTCATTCGACTAACTCGGATAGTCCGATAGAGTTTGCAACTATTAAACTTCATGTGTGACCCCGAAAAAGAATAAGGAAGTAAACAGATCGGCAAATTTGCAAAATGCTCCAACAATGTCCTTAAATATGTCGAACAAAATGTGAAGATATAAATTATAGACTAGACCACTGTATTGTACCTAAATAGATTGATTGTTTTCTGATACATTAACCTGATCTTATGGTCAGTAACAAACCTTTATTTCAGCTGTACACGTTTTTCAAAACAAAAATGTATTCCAAAACAGACTTTTTATACAGGAATAACACCTGTTTTATCTTCATGTTATAAAATCTGTAGAATCCCGAGGGATTGGATTGTATCAGTGCCTAATAGAACGAGTGTACCTAATTTTAGAGCTAACCTGCTGATATCATATTAAGTAAGCATGCGTAAACGTCATTCTAGCATGAACAGTGTAAAAATTAAAGATATTTATTTTGTCTACCATCATCATTATTATGCTCGTGAAATGCGCGGGATTGCCAGTTTTGTTCGATCATGTAGACGTCATTTCCATTTGAAGTATCCATTGTAGGCCCTAAATGTTTAACACCTGGTCAGGGAACGCGCATATATAAAAAATGTGTTTACAGAACGTGAGCGCATGAATGTGTCTGCTTACACACCTTTACTTACCTTATAAAAAGATAAAATAGCAGCTCTATGCAAGAATCATTGTTAACAAACATAATTATAACATCGGTAATGTTACCTTAACAAAGTTATCAGGGAACGTTCCTCTCTTGCCATCGAGTTCTCCCTCCCACCAACCTCCTTCACATATTGTCACATTCTTGATGATATCACCAACCTTTAACGTTAACTCATCTGACTGCTCTGCTTCATAGCTATATTCTACTTCCACCTCTATAAGTATAAATGAACAAATTTCAAAATTGATCGGGCTGAAATAAAGTTTAAAAAGAGGGCTATGGTGACCGCCATATATTGCTCATCTGAATACTACAAAACACAAGGTAAAATCACCAAAAACTCAGCATAACAAGAGACTACTAAAACATCCTTATACAAATTTACATACCTGGTTTGGTATATGTATGTGCTGCTGTATATAAGTAATCGTCAAATATATTACGTGACAATCATTATAAAATAAGAGGACCATGCTTGAAACCTTAACAACTAATGTTCCATATAGAGGTCTTTAAAACAATCAAATCGAATATCCTCCTCGCACATACAGTATTTATTAAGGTAGTTTTTGTCAAAACTAATTGTTTCTGCATGTCCCTGTCGAACATACTAATAGTATATTTATCAGTCGGAAGACAACGTGTCAGGCAAGTAATTTACAATGTGCTTTATTAAATATTTTATTTCTAATGAAGTCGATTTTACTTGTAAATACATTTAGTCGGTTGTGTTGTATGTGAATTATAGGTTAACAAACATTCCGGTAAACGACAAAAAGAGCAAGAGGTAATGCTGAATTTTACAAGACTCTGCATATTGTTGTCCTGACCTTTATTGTCTTTGACTTGAGCAAGACAATTGAAAATAACAATTACATGGGAAGTCATTTCAGTTTACAGGCATGAACATAAGGTCGAAAATTTAGGAGAGGATGCTAAATTGGCTCAGGATTATACTTTAACTTTAAGGTTTCCTTCAAACACCAAATATTTTCAAAATAAATATTTTTTCACAAAATACCTCTAGGTTTTCATGCTGTTATAAATTTTAATACAGGACATTCTCAAAAATCAAAATTTACAGGTAATAAGCCTGTTGAAAAAACAATTATCTCTATTTATTTGCAGGTATTGCAAGAAAGCTGGAGATTATATCTGAATGTTAATCTCTATCATGGAGGTTTATCAGCCATTTATGTCGAATGGTTATGATCCTTTTAAAATCTTATAGGATAACGTAGTTTCGCAATCGCTTATTTGTACAGATCTCCTGCCTTTCTCTGAGAACACTTCTTCTAGTATAAATGTACTTATGCACAGGGTTAATGTGGCTTTAATTTTATTTTATATTTTTCCGTTATAGTTTCCTATCGTTGTGGGCCTACTTTGCAAATGCGTGGCTCTGTGGCTGTTTTTGTGGTGCTCTGTGCTTCCCTTACCTATTACCTTTTGTTCTTTTCTCTCAATAATGTTTTTTTTTAAGTTACTGGCCCTGTGACTGTTGGTATTAGACCTGACGTACCAGTTGAGCAGGAAGTACCAGACCTTCTACTCGTTCTAAGGCTAAGAGAGTTAACTTGTGTCAGAAATAGATTTGTCTTATACTATTATCAATGAAATATATAATTCTGAGACAATAAATCTGTTTCTTGAAATATATCTGTTCAACTTTGACAACTTCTCCGATCATTCTCTTTTCAATGATCACGGTCATAACTCACTGTCAAGGTCACAACTTATTCAGGAACAAAACAGTAATATTTATTATTGTTTCAAAAGGCTGTTAATGAAGAAGAAGATTCAGAGGTCCCTGTCTGCTATTTTATCAAACAACCGTAACGGTTACGGATTTCAATGAGAAAATAGCGGCCTCCAGATGTACCCGCTGATGTTGAATGAACAGTAGTTTACCAAGTTGTAGTCCCAAAATTTTTCGTTTGGAAATTCTTTCCCTGTCTCGTGTAAATAAAATATACAACAAACCTTAAATCATCTTCTTAACCTTATGTTAAAATCTGATTTGTAAGATATTGTAGGTATTGTCATAAATGGCAGGCAAACCTAGTCAGAAACGAGGTCAGTGTTGGTCCTTTGCCTAAAACTAAATCAATCTGAACAGTCTATACAAGGTTCTAATGTTATGTCCAACTTATTTCAACAAATATAACATACCTTAGGCATAAAACAATACAACTTTTAATCCTAGCATCCAGAAAACCAAAGTGCCTTAGAAAGATCATCAAACACTGAAAAATATGATTTAGAACATATTGTTTTGACTTGGATCAAAGTATTCGTGGTCGGAGTCATTACAAGAACCACTTGGCTTCAGTCCATTTGAAAAAGTTTTTGGCTACACTGTCCTGGACTTTTAAAATTGCTTAAAGAGAGATGACAATTTGCTACGTCATAACTAAATTGTGTTCTTTTTTAAAAACTTGTGAATTGGTACGTTCAAATTTGCAATCTGATAAAAACATGATATCAAGATGTAATCAGTGTGCCGAAGAAAAAAGTTTTAAACCGGATGACAGAGTTTTGGTACTTTTTATGTATCCCTTCATATTACGGTTCTTATACTGTTGATACACAGTCAAGTAATGTGAATTACATCATTTAATTTAACACTCCTGGGAGGTGCAAGCCAAAACGGTTATGTTATATAAATATCAGAAGTAGATAGTTACTTTTGCTTCCTCCGTCCGTAGAAATATGTTAAAAGATGTACTGACAGAAGTTACTCTGTCCCACATCCTGTTAGTGTTATATTACCTATAAGTGAGAAAATTGAAAATTCAAATGAATGTGATATTGAATGTTATAACAGCATTGTCTACGGACAAATAAAACTTCAGAATTCAGATATTCTACAACACTTTCATGAAAAACTTTTCATTTAGAACCTCATCATAGCGTGCAGCTGAAACAACTTATCCAAGAAAATGGACATTCGTTTCCAGATGTTTTAAATAGAACTGATAAAATCTGTCATGACATTGAGCTTACAAATTCTATTCGAATCGAACAATATCCATATGGAACGTTTTCTACAAAACAGACATATTTAAAAGAAGAAATAAGATGTTTGTTGGACAATGATTTCATAGAACGAATTAAGCCACAGTTAACAAGTTAACAGCGTCACAAAACCTGTTTCATTTCCTATTTCTAGAGTTGACAACTGTATGGATAAAGTTAGACATGCAAAATTTGTAACAAATTTTTATTTGTTCAAAGTAGTTTTGCATGTTTCTCTAACAGATAAAGCTAACAAATTTCAGAAATGGTTATTTCAGTACAAAACTTTGCCATCTGGAATGAACAATTCACCTGCAACGTTTCAACGGCTTGTAAATGCCATTATTTCTGGGATTTAAGGATGTGATGGATAAATACATGATGTAATCATAAATTATACCAAACTAAGCAAAGTCTATATAAAGCAGACGATATAGAATTTCTTCAAAAGTGAGGCATATTTGACAATAAATCTATCAAAAAGTGAATTTTGTAAAGCCTGTGCTTTTTCTTAGGTCATATTGTTGGACAGAGTCAAGAAAAACCCATTGATGCTAAGGTTTAATCAATCGCTGATTTTCCAGTTCCAGCTTGTAAACTTACAACTTATACAAATTGACAACTTATATGTTTTCTCGGTATGGCAGGATATTACAGAAAATGTTGTCAAATTATCTTTTATTGCTCAAACCTTAAAAAGTTTGCTGACTAAAAATTCAAAATTTGTCTGGAATGCTATATGCCAAAAACTATTTGAAAAAATGAAGGTCATACTTAAGAGTGAACAAGTTTTGTTGGCACCATTTTTTTTAAAAAAAAAAGAACATTTAAGCTAGCAGTAGATGCTATTGATATTCGTGCCTGGGTTATTGCTACCAGAAGACAACTTTGAAATTAATCATCCAGTGCCTTATTTCTCAAGGAGGTTAACAAACATCAGAGAAATTACTCTAATATTGAAAAAGAGTGTCGTGTCTAGCTCTCGTTTTGGCAATTTAGTAATGTGAAGTATATACAAATGCTGCCCTGTACCCTACTGTTGTCTTCAATGACGAATATCCTCTCCTTATTTACAAAATGAAAAATCATAGATTGGCGAGTTGAAGTCTTTTACTGTAAAATATTAAGGGAAAAGAAACCCTTATACCAGATCAAGGATTTGCTCTGCATTTAATAAAAGAGAATGTTATTTAATATATGTGTTATACTTGTGCATATGATGTATTGAAGCATTCAATTTCTTTTTCAAGCAATATATATGTTTCATTTGTATTCATTTGTATTACGAAGTAAATCGAAATGAAAGCTTTACTTAAAAAAACTTTCTTTTCTAACTAGTGTGAAGGCGTTATGTCATTTCCCCTAAAGCTATTATTTGTTTGATATTTAACTGTTAACTGACCCAGTTTTGTGACATCGTGTATGTGAGTTATATTCTATTGTGTTCCCGAATGTTCTACTACCATACTGATAAACAGGGTGTTAAATTTTAAAAGATAAAAAGGGGAGGTAGATTTCACGAAAGCACAGAGCACAGAGCATCCTAAACACAGCCATAGAGCCATGCATCACAAAGTGGGCCCACAACAAAAATATGCTGTAACGCAAAGATATTGTAGACGGGTTGCTCCAAAAATCCAACAAGTACATTTTAATTATATGCAAAATACAGAAAAACTGGTTGTTGTCCGGATTGTTTTTTATTTTTCTAAAGTCTTCTTTTTATTTTTGGTGATACATGAACGTTCTTGAACCTTCCATGAAACTTTGAATACGAACCTGTCTGAGGACAAGGTAGAACCTAAAGTAAGATCTTAATGAAAACTTTTCTGTTTTTCTTAATCAAAAAATATTCCTAGTTTTGACATTTAATATCTGAAGGCTTTATATTAACATTTTTGTTTAGAAAAGTTATCTTTCAACAGAGAATTTTAATCATTTGGTCATTAAAAATCAGTCAGTTTCGATTTGTGAATAATTCTGAATTATTACTGTTTGGACTAAAATTTGACCAGCACAGAAATTGGACTATCCTTGCATATGAGGTTGGACTTGGCGGCTAGTTACATTTTTAAGATGTATTTGTATTGCTACTTTTCATGATAAACAGTGATATTGTTACTAGTTGCTGGTTTGTTTTTTTGTAAATTATAGCATTTCAATTAACAAGCATTTGTTACCATTAGTCGTAACGCTATATACATGTAACTTTGCAGAGGAAACTTGTCCCGCCGTCACTGCGACAGTTTAGTGAGGGTCACAAAGAAGTCACATAGAATTTTGACCGCTGGTGGGAATACTTTTAAGATTTTAAGTGTAACTATAAGACCCCCTAAACTATCATGTTTAAGAATGATCGGGTAGTACGAAACTGTCACGCTAGAGATATTTCCTTTGAAAGAATATAAAACTTTTATAACTTTTCATTTGAAGAAGACTTTTTTTCTTTTCTTCCTTTTTTCTTGTTGTTGTTTTTATAACATGCAGTATTCTGTGTTGATTCAAATATATTAGATTGCCGGTAAAATGTCATGCACAGATAATTTCTGCAAAGTATAAATGAAAATAGCGAATAAAATTTAGAGCAGACGTCCACTGAGTTATTACGGGCAAAGACTTACCACAGTACCTTGCTTTCGGCCTATCAAGTTTTGAATGCAGATGAAACTAATGATATATAAATGTTACTGATACCTGTAGCCGCTGTCGGGGTCTTAACTGTCAGTTTTCCTAGTGATTGTGTCACGTGTACGTAATTCTCAATAGCTTTGTTCACCTCAAATGCTATCGTTGCAATCCCTCTGGCAGTAATCATATTGACGCTATCATTTCCATATGAAATCATCTTTTCGCCATGTTTTATGTCTACAAATGTCTGAGCTTCATTGACGCTTTTTGAACATTTGAGTTTGTCAAGTTGACTTTCAACATCTTTCAGCTTTTTATCGATTGTTATGCAAGAAGCATTTATATCGTCAACTAGCTCTTTATGCTTGTTCTGTATTTCATTAACCGACTTCTCCTCTAACTCTTCAACCCTTTTGATGATACGTTTCTTAAAATCCTGAATATCATCAAGTATATCACTACGTTGCTTATTCAACTCCTTTAACTCGTTTTGCGTTTTGGACTTCAGAGTTTGCAAATCATTCTTTACCTTCTCCAAAGATGTTTGAATCTTGTCCTGGTCCTGTTTCTTAAAATATCCTCTGGCAATATGTGGGATGAATTCTACACCTTCACAAGATCTAAATGAAGCAAAAGGATTACAGCAATTATTTTTTTTATTTTCTCTACCCTGATAAAAAGGATAATGACTATAAACAGAGGTTTTAAGACTGCATACAAAATTTACAAGAAAAATGTTACATAAAATACAACAGGAAGCAGGACATAACGATGTAGGACTTACACGAAACGTTTGATTGTTCGTCACCATTAGATAAACACAATTGTATCAAACACAAATGTTGCCTATACCTGCGCTTCAAATTCTGCTTTTACTAGCTAATTTCATATCATACAACTGACGACACGTCAGAATAGACATATGCAGTTTTAAAGGTGATTTGAATAATGAGATAGATTTTTTAATAAAACGTATGTTTTAGGAAACATTCGCAGTTCATTTGCGTATTTCCGACGATTGACAAAAAACAAAGAATATTCAGTTTTTTCCGAATATCACTATGTTACATTTCAACCAAATAGTTTCCTTTTTCCCACCAGAATGGAACAATTCTTATATCTTAATAACCAGTCAGGGGAGTTACTTAAACCAGTGATCAGAAAAATCACTAAACACAGTGATTTTTTTTGCCCGTTCGCTTAGCTGTAAGATTTGTTTCCCTTTCACTTATAGATCAACATCACTTAGATAAGTGATCACTTCAAAGTTCACCAATCACTTAAATAAGTCATTTCTTGAATTAAATTAAAGAGGGGGATAACTCTATTTTTGTTACCATGGTTCCGTTTACGTACAATAGTTTCTTCCCTTGATTTACCGCAAACACTTAAACAAGTGATCTCAAAGAATAATTTAGATTTCAAATTATAATTTGATACACAATTTAGGTGACAGAGTTATATTTATTTTCAGACTGGGCTGCATTTATTATACTTGTATTTAAAATCACCTTTTCATGAGACGAGTCATTTTATCAACTAGGTATTGCCAACTTCTAATCTGGATTATTTGCACAAACTGCAAATCAGTTTTCATGTGAAATCATTTTTCCGCTATTTACAAAATTATCTTTTTCTCAAATTTCTTGACTATTTTTGCCACAAAGTAGGATGACTGTACATAACCTCTACATTGCCAACCACATTTTATGAACTAGATGCCCAAGGGCAACATGTCGAGCCCTCCCTTTTGTCTCTAACTGTGGCCTTGACCTTTGAAATAGGAACCTGGGCTTTGCACAGGACACTCCGTCTTATTGAGTTTGACATTCATGCAAAATATAAACAAGACTCCACATTGCATAGTTATGGGCCGTACAAGAGCTGACATGACATTTGACTTCCAACTTTGAGATTGGAATTTGGGCATGCCACTCCATCTCACCGAGGTTAACATTCATGCCAAATATAAACAAGAGCTCCGCCAAGCTGGGCAATATACGCCCAAAGGGTTACATCTGAGGATGGCAGCAAAATTTAAAGATTTTGACTGTTGAAGCCCAAAGGACAGGAACAACAAAGGGAAGAAATTAAAAAAAAAATCTAAGTCCACAAAAAAATCTTGACCAGGTACAGGTATGTAAAAATACACCTAAAAATTGGAGGTACCATCTATGTTGTACCACAGAAAAGTGGTCTCGGTTTTTTCCTACGGCCAATAATAAAAGTTTCAAAAAAGCTATTTATAGTAACATAAAAGGGAAGTAATTCAAACTTTTTTTAATGTAAGTGAACAACAAGAGCTGTCTCCATAGGATGACACATGCCCCCGATGGCACTTTGAATGAATAGTTATGGCCGATGTTAGAGTTTAGGACCTTTGACCTACGGAGCTGGGTCTTGCGCACGACACGTCGTCTTACTGTGTCACACATTCATGCGTAGTTATTTTAAAATCCATGTATGAATGACAATGATATGGACCGGACACGTCCATCAATGCACTATCATGAAAAATGACCTTTAATGTCTAAGTGTGACCTTGACCTTTGAGCTACGGACCTGGGTCTTGCGTGCGACACGTCGTCCTACTGTGGTACACATTCATGCCAAGTTATTTGAAAATCCATCCATCGATGACAAAGATATGGACCGGACACGCCCATCAATGCACCATCCTTTATTGTCTAAGTGTGACCTTGACCTTTGAGCTACGGACTTGGGTCTTGCGCGCGACATGTCGTCTTACTGTGGTACACATTCATGCCAAGTTATTTGAAAATCCATCCATCGATGACAAAGATATGGACCGGACACGCCCATCAATGCACTAATCTTTAACGTCTAAGTGTGACCTTGACCTTTGAGCTACGGACCTGGGTCTTGCGCGCGACACGTCGTCTTACTGTGGTACACATTCATGCCAAGTTATTTGAAAATCCATCCATCGATGACAAAGATATGGACCGGACACGAAAATTGCGGACAGACTGACAGACCGACAGACTGACAGACCGACGGACCGACAGACCGACAGACGGTTCAAAAACTATATGCCTCCCTTCGGGGGCATAAAAAAGGGATCTGCCAAATAACAAGAGCTGTCCGTAAGACAGCCAAGCTCGACTATTCAAAATATTGTCCCAGAAGCAGGAAAATATTACCAAAAAGGTTAAATATCAAGAGTTCAAAAGGGGACATAATTTGACCAAAATCAACTAGTTTTATAACGCCGAAGGCACGTGAAGTTTCAATTCAATATCTGCATTAGTTTTGGAGATAGTAACTTGCATGTAAAACTTTAACCAGATTTTTCTAAGTCCAAAAGGGGGCATAATTTGCCCAAAATACATGTCAGAGTTATGGGACTTGACCCAGTGAGGTTGGTAATTGATCTAGAAAAAGAAAAAAAAAGTTTCAAATCTATATGCCTTTTAGTAATAGCTGTATGTACTTGCAAGCAAAACTTTAACCAGGATTTTCTAAGTCGAAAAGGGGGAATAAATTGCTCAAAATACATGTCAGGGTTTTGGGACTTAACCCAGTGAGGTTGGTAATTGATCTAGAAAAAAAAAAAATTCAAATCTATATGCCTTTTAGTAATAGCTTTATGTACTTGCATGCAAAACTTTAACCAGAATTTTCTAAGTCCAAAAGGGGGCATAATTTTTGAAGGTCAGAGTTATGGGACTTGGTGCTATCAACTAGTTTTATAACCCCGAAGACACCTGTGAAGTTTCAATTCAATATCTGCATTAGTTTTGGAGATAGTAACTTGCATGTAAAACTTTAACCAGAATTTTCTAAGTCCAAAAGGGGGCATAATTTGGCCAAAATGAAGGTCAGAGTTATGGGACTTGCTGCTATCAACTAGTTTTATAACCCCAAAGACACATGTGAAATTTCAATTTAATATCTGCATTAGTTTTGGAGATAGTAACTTGCATGTAAAACTTTAACCAGAATTTTCTAAGTCCTAAAGGGGGCATAATTTGCTCAAAATACATGTCAGAGTTATTGGACTTGACCCAGTTAGGTTGGTAATTGATCTAGAAAAAGAAAAAAAAAGTTTCAAATCTATATGCCTTTTAGTAATAGCTGTATGTACTTGCAAGCAAAACTTTAACCAGGATTTTCTAAGTCGAAAAGGGGGAATAAATTGCTCAAAATACATGTCAGGGTTTTGGGACTTAACCCAGTGAGGTTGGTAATTGATCTAGAAAAAAAAAGTTTCAAATCTATATGCCTTTTAGTAATAGCTTTATGTACTTGCATGCAAACCTTTAACCAGAATTTTCTAAGTCCAAAAGGAGCATAATTTTTGAAGGTCAGAGTTATGGGACTTGGTGCTATCAACTAGTTTTATAACCCCGAAGACACCTGTGAAGTTTCAATTCAATATCTGCATTAGTTTTGGAGATAGTAACTTGCATGTAAAACTTTAACCAGAATTTTCTAAGTCCAAAAGGGGGCATAATTTGGCCAAAATGAAGGTCAGAGTTATGGGACTTGCTGCTATCAACTAGTTTTATAACCCCAAAGACACATGTGAAATTTCAATTTAATATCTGCATTAGTTTTGGAGATAGTAACTTGCATGTAAAACTTTAACCAGAATTTTCTAAGTCCTAAAGGGGGCATAATTTGCTCAAAATACATGTCAGAGTTATGGGACTTGACCCAGTTAGGTTGGTAATTGAAAAAGTAAGTTTCAAAGCTATATGCCTTTAATTGATGGCTGTATGTACTTGCATGCAAAAACTTAACCAAGGTGTGACGCTGACGCCAACGCGAGGGTGAGTAGAATAGCTAGACTTTTCTTTGAATAGTCGAGCTAAAAACAAGAGCACTGCAATACAGAGCAATATACACAAAGCAAAGTCATATGACCTTTGACCTC
>NW_026462533.1:0-72456 GCF_021730395.1 Mercenaria mercenaria
TAGCAGCACTTCACTTGTGGTAGTACAAGCAATTTAACTGTTGTAACTGCTGGCAGTAGGAGCAGTTAACTGCTGTAACTGCTGGCAGTAGCAGCAGTTAACTGCTCCTACTGCCAGCAGTTACAGCAGTTAACTGCTCCTACTGCTGCTACTTCTGTACTGCCAACTTCACGCCGATTAAATCACTGTCTTAAAAATTGTCCCTACTGCATGAAACATCAGTGTTCTAGATATATAAAGTTTGTGTTGAAGGTAAATGTTGCGATTTCCAACAATATTTTTGGCATTTAGCATTTAACTTTGTGTAATTTCAACTTTATGCATAATTACTATTCAAGATTTCAACATCCTTGAGTAACTTCTTATACAGGATACACGTTTGTTTATGAATGTATCACTGCTAAATGTTTTTGTGTTCAGTCAATAATTATGTTAGAATAAGTACTTAATTAGGTGCATTACTTCATTTTAAATCAGATAAATATGAATTATTAGCTAGGCATCGCCTAGAAGGGAACTACCTACTTTCACTTTCAGTTTACCAAACAGCTTCAACTGAACTTTTGAAGCATCTTTAATTTATAAGAAGCATCAATGAAGCTTATATCTGGCATAAAAATGGCCTTTACTGGGTGGGAAAATTGCACTTTATATTGATACAAACTACATTCGAGTAAACCATGGAGGCATATCTGGCATATTACTACCTTCATGACTATAAAAAAGTATTTCACATTGAATTATTGTATGTTAGTCAATTGTCACAATTTTGCCAAGTTTCAGTTTGAACGAATGGCTATTGTAGGAATTATGCCCCATTAAGATACCATACCTGCAAAAAAAATGTCAGATGCATAAAATATGCCAACTTTTCATTAAATTAAGTGTCATACTTTTCTTACTTCTATCTTTCAATTGCAAGAAACTGCTAAAAGTGCTGGAAAAATCATCGATTTCTGTCATTCTTACCTTAAACGTTGTCACTGATGTGAAACCGAAATCTGGGGAAGCACCATAAAAATCAGAATTTTGTCTATACTTTCCGAAAACTCTCTATTTTGCCCAAAATATGTAAATGATATGCAAAGTTTTAGGGGTGACTATTGAGGCCAATTTTGACTATTGCAATACTATTGATATTGCTGAACAAGAGTGCAAGAATGTCACAATATACGCCCGTCGTAGCAAATTAGCAAATAGCAGCTGTGTTTGCAAATGGAATCTTTAAACTTTGTGGTTGTTTAGTAATTATTGTAATTCTTTTGTTTTTTTTATGTCCGCAAACAGGGCCCTCGTTTGCCGATTTTTGGGGCCGAAATTCGGCCCCGTCCCCCCCTCGAAATAGTATGGGTTTTTTCCCCCAAGTATAGAAAAATTCCCCCTCGAAAGAAAAAAAAATTCAAGAAAAAAATCGATACCCGATAGTCTTAGGAGCGTCTGGTAACTTAATGGGCCTGATAAAGTTTTACTGATCCGTATAATACGCGCGTTTTTCAGTTCCCCGGATGCTGTTTTCACTGTTTTGGGTGTATTTTTTTCAAAAAATGCATATTTATTGACTAAATATTGGTAAGTTTTAGGTGTCAGGGGTGAGTTTGGGTATATTTTACAGTAACAGTATGTGATTTGAGTGCAGTTTATGATAAAACTTGATGAAATATGGCAAAAATAAGCTCAAGCAAGGAAAAGTGGTCAAAAATGATGTCGCAACAGCTTTTTTCCAGGAAATTTGGCGCGCTAGCATACGTTACTGAAAAAGCCATAAAATCTTGAAAATTGATTGTATCAAACTAAAACTGGTATTTTTTTTTAATGCATTTAGGTTACTGGTACAATTTAAGTGAAAATAACACATTTTGAGTATGAAAAATTTTCCTTTAAATTGTGCAGGGGTAAAAATTTAAACTTGTTTAGATGTGGCTGTAAATAGGCTAGTTTGGCCAGAGTATGATAGAAAATGACAATTTCAGTGCAATTTAGCAGAGAAAAAGTAGAAAAACTAAAAATATTTCAAAATCACTGTTTTGGGTGTATTTTTTTCAAAAAATGCATATTTATTGACTAAATATTGGTAAGTTTTAGGTGTCAGAGGTGAGTTTGGGTATATTTTACAGTAACAGTGTGTGATTTGAGTGCAGTTTATGGTAAAACTTGATGAAATATGGCAAAAATAAGCTCAAGCAAGGAAAAGTGGTCAAAAATGATGTCGCAACAGCTTTTTTCCAGGAAATTTGGCGCGCTAGCATACGTTACTGAAAAAGCCATAAAATCTTGAAAATTGATTGTATCAAACTAAAACTGGTATTTTTTTATGCATTTAGGTTACTGGTACAATTTAAGTGAAAATAACACATTTTGAGTATGAAATATTTTCCCTTAAGTTGTGCAGGTGTAAAAATTGAAACTTGTTTAGATGTGGCTGTAAATAGGCTAGTTTGGCCAGAGTATGATAGAAAATGACAATTTCAGTGCAATTTAGCAGAGGAAAAGTAAAAAAACTAAAAATATTTCAAAATCACTGTTTTGGGTGTATTTTTTTTTTCAAAAAAAAATCATATTTTAAATTTAATGACCAAAAATTCGTAAGTTATAGGTGGCACAAGGGTGAGTTTTATATTGGGTATATTTTACAGTAACAGTGGTGTGAGTTGATTGCAGTTTATGGTAAAACCTTTGATGAAATATGGCAAAAAATAAGCTCAAGCAAGGAACAGTGGTCAAAAATGAAGTCGTGACAGCTTGTTCCAGGAAATTTGGCGCGCTAGTCATACGTTACTGGTATTTTTTTTCATGCCATTATAGGTTACAGTGGCCCTGCGTGTTTGTTCCCCCCGTGCACAACGATTAAACCCTTGCGTGGCCACATTCAATACACGTTTTCACGTTACACTCTTGTTATTCGTGCAGCCAAATCAAATTATTTTTAACCGTGTAAGCGAGGGAAAGCGGGAGACGTGTATTTTTTGCATTAATACGCAAGCGCACGCCGTAGATTGAGATGGCAAAAGCGACATGCGCAGCTCGCGTCGTCTGCATGATACCTGTGTATGATCACAAGTGAATTTTTTTAACTTTTTGTTGCTTCCATTTCAAAGTTTAAATGGATCAAAACATATTTATACTAATGGTCTTCCATTAATTACCCATTAAAGCTTGAGTTTTTTTCTTTTTAATGTCATAGCGTATTCGTTCTAAACAAGTGTTAAAAATACATTTTTAATTCCATTCAGTTGAAACTCACTTTTATTTCAAACACACTCTGTTTTACATAAGTCATTAAAATGAAAAGGTGAAATTAGTTTAAACAGTATTTTTTATACAAGTATGCATAACATGATACAACAGTTTCTACAGATATAATGATGATTCGGAAACAACGTTAGGTAACATATTGTGTCCTTCTCCTATAGTTACTATACATATTAAACTACTGTGTTATCATGGTTATTGACAGATTGAACAAAGACAGGCGCACAAACAAAAATGAAATCAAAAGAAATATATTGTAATGAACAGATAAAAAAAAAAAGTATAAGGTGAAATTACCATATAATTTCCAAATGCCTCGGTGATGATCTTATACATTTTTAATGGAATTTTGCTGGCGTTTTTTTAAATCCACTTTTATACAGGATGAGTTTATACCAATTTTATCATAATTATTCTTGTATGAAATATTTTAAATAACTAATGAGATGATAATTATAAATATAAATTTACGCTGAGAGTAAACTCTAAAGTAATAATGATCATTTTTTAAAGAAAACTAAAATTTATTTCATAAATCTTTTGCGAGTTGTAAATGGCAAGAATATTTTTTACATACGGGAGACACACCATATATACAATGTATATATATGTATACAAATAAAAAAAGCTTATAAAAAATAAAAATAAAATTCCATGAGTTGGTTTATTATCAGTTTTAATTTGTTCACTTATACTATAACATCATAGAATACCCTCCAACCATAATTTTGCAGATATGGTACTTACAATTTATTTTGGCCGAAACGATCCTACCCCGCAAAAAATGCCTGGCCAAAACAGTCCTAGGCCCGAACGATCCTAGGCCAAAACGTCCGGGCCAAAACGTCCGCTGATCAAACGTCCAACATTCGTTTCAGATATGACCTATAATACTGAGAGTAAAGATTCTCGTGCAATCATTAACTTCTCTCATCACGATTTCAACTCTTGCCATTTTTGAAAAAGACGCATTGGACCGGGAAGATTAAGTATAAAAAGGAGATAATTTTTAAATGCATTCAAAACGTAGTTACTGTTCTTGTGTACTGCTCTGCATTATCATGTAAGTTAAACTGTCCGAAGATGTCATGTACTTTGGACAAGAAAATATTAGCTACATAAATGGAAATAACTGAATACACTTCAACACAGACATCAGGTTCTTGTACGATCACTCGTCTCAACGATTATCTCTGTGCATCTTAAGTTACAATGAAATGTCGGCTGTACATTACGAATATTTTGTAACATTAATCTGTCGAAATCGATAAATTTGCCTATATAAACAATATTTTATTCTGTATTCTTAAATTAATGCATGATATTGAGGTACAATATTAATTATTCGTTAAAATTGCGTTATCAATTATTCTTTTTAGTCCAACGATTGCACACATTAAGCATAATATAATTTAATTTGTAACAAATGTTTTAAAATATTGTGAATAACAATATAGCCAAGGGGTAAACAATATCCGGCCAGTGTTGTTTCAAGTCGGGTCATAAAAAATATGTAACCCCACTTACTTTAAGCGATGAGTTATTTTATTATTATGGTTTTTGCGTGATATGTATATATTTCACTTTCTTCTGTCATTTCTGTAGTCATTTAACTTTCCCTCGGGAATTTTTGTTTTTAATGATTTTTACCCCTCTTTTTTAGTTCATTAATCGTATGACAGTATGAAGAATCAGTACAATGTAGAATTCACAAGAAATATATTATCCTTGCTATCTAATGAATTTCATTATACACATAAATCGTTAATAGATTTGTTCCGTAAATATTTACTAAGTAAATGATCCTGGGTCCAAATTTCATGAAAAAACTTAAGTAATTACTTAGTTAAGTCTGCTAATCCTAACACAGAGCTATTGCTATAAGTAATTGTTATTTAATGTATGATTTTTTTTTCCAATGTATTTAATAATTAAAATATCTAAATGGTAGTAGTATTATTGTCAACAGTACTTATTCAAGTCACGCAAAAATATGATATTTCTATTATAAGCACATACAAGAAATATGATTACCAGCTAAATTTCTATTTTGAACTTGACTATCTTTCAATTTGGACAGTACTATAAATATGAAAAGGGTGCAGAACCAAAAAAGTTAATGGCTGAAGGGCAAACAGTGCAGATCAGGATCAGTCTGCACGATGTGCAGGCTTAGCATCATCTACACTGATCGTAAATTTATGTGTTCGATGTAAAAAAAAAATGGTACACTTTTAAAATATTTTAGATGACATATTCATATTCTTGAATAGGATTATTTATTTACAGACAGTTTCTTGTGCTAAAATATTTCTCTTTTTTTTACATAGATATATGTTTAGCTGATGTTTCATGTCTTGAAAAGAACGAAATTTTATGTTTAGATGTATAAAATGCAACGATTACTAAATATTTTAGATAACATATTCGTATTCTTAAATATCACTTTTTATTTGAACAATTGATAAAGTAATAAAATAAATTTTCGACTTGTTCCGCTTCAAACCACTTTAATATTGTTAAAACTTCATTATGAAGTATATCTTTTGGCAAACCGCCCGCCAGAAAATGCATCAGATAATGACCAAAGCTGTAAATACCGACCCCATCCCCGTGTTACCACAAATCACACAACAATTAGTAACGGAAATCGACGAATGCGTCTGGTAGCGCTATTAATGACTATTGACTTCAAGATATCTTAATATCGGTTTTTAGAGATGTTTCTAAAAGTTGGTAATGCATTAGTAGCAAAATGTGACTAAAGGTTCAAATAGACAGACAAAGCAATAAAAAATTTAAAATCTCAACATGAAAATAAATCAACTTTATTTCAAGCTATAAAAAATATCATATCGAAAGAAAATAAAGTAAAAGCAAAATAAAACATGAGCATCTACATTACATCTTTTAAATACGACATGTGATACAAAACCGAGTATCTCTATCCCAAAAAACACAAAATATTTTAAAGTATTAAGTGTTTAAAACAAAAATAACATTTTCGTAATAAGCCAACTTCAACGATGGTGGCGTTTTTCAATTACAAAAATAAACAAGAGGGCCATGATAGTGGCCAGTATCGCTCCACCCTGAGTACATTTGCTCAAAAATAATATTTAAAAAAATTTTCAAGTGTTGACATAGGGGTCCCTAGCCTCCAAATGCTGCATTTTTGTACTAACATGATTATTCCTTACCCTGAAGACTTAAATAACATTTAAAAACCAATCTCTTATCTGCTGCTGAATATGTATTAGCGATTAAATAAAATAAAGGGAGGTAATTTGTCATAAATGCAGTCAAAAGTTATCTACCCTGATGTCCGAGTCCATCTATGGGCATAAATGCCATTGAAATCAGTAGCTTCATTGGTTACGAATTACAACCATTTTAATTTGAAACAAAGGAGGAACTTTGACATAAATCAGTCCCAGACTAATCTACCCTGATTTGCCTCAGTCCCCACAAAAAATCATAATGAAAATTCCAAATGACATCTATCAACATTACCGAGATTAAATCCCTTTTTATTAAAATCAGGGGAGGTAAACATGCATTGGTATATGCATGTAGAAGATACAGAGTAACAAACCTATACAAACAATATTTATAAAGTATTCATATCGATAAATGTTCCATCAATAGTTTCCTAATACGACTATTTCTTAACCATGGAAAACAAAATATCGTTTTCAAAACAAAAACTCATTTTGAAAAAAAAAAAAAAAAGGCCCTGCTAAGTGTATACCCATTTAGATAAAAATAAAGGGAGGTAAATTGTCATAAATTCAGTCAATATGTATCTTTCACAGATTGTCCCGAGTCCATCTGTTGACCATAAAATGCAATTTCAGATCAGTGTCTTCATTAGTTACGAAGATAACCCATTTTAATTTCAAATAAATGGAGGTTATTTTGAAAATCAGTCCATAGTTATTTACTCAGATTGTCTCTTCCACCTAATTACAATAATGAAATTTTAAATAAGTCTATTCGATATAAATCCATTTTGAATTTACAATCAGGGGAGGTAATCAGATATAAATACTCATGGAATCCAAGATTTATTGTTGTTGAAGATACAAACCATGATGGAATCTGCCATTCAAGAAAGGAACCAAGATCTTGTGGTGAATAACAAGTTTGTGCCAGTTTAGTTAAAGTCAAATCATAAATGAAGCTGCTATTGTGCAGACAAGGTCAATACTAATTTTGCCTGTACAGGGGCCATAACTCTCGAAACCCAAGATGATTCGGCCAGTTCAAGAAATGAAACCGAGATCTTAGGTGACACAAGTTTTTGTGCAAGTTGATTAAATTCAAATCATAAAATGAAGCGGCTACTGTGCAGACAAGGTACAAAAAGCTAAATTCTGGCCCTTTCAGGGGCCATCACTCTTGAACCCATCACGCAGTCTGGCCCAGTTCAAGAAAGGATCAAGACCTTATGTGATAAAAGTTGTGTGCAAGTTTGATATAAAAAAATCATAAATGCAGCTGCTATTGTGCAGACAATTTCAAAATAGCTAATTTTGGCCCATTCAAGGCCATACTCTGGAACCCGTATCGGATCTGGCCATTCAAGAAAGGAACGAGATCTTATGGTCATATAGTTATGAGCAAGTTTTGGTTATAATAAAATCATTAATGAAACCTCTATCCTTTTTTTTTTCTTCCAGACAAATCACTACCCCGGCTTCCTACAAACACTTTCTCCCTTTTTAATATTCCAGTCCTATCACCCTGACATACAATACCGAATTCTAGATCTCTGGGTCTAGAGAAGAGATCCGATCTAGTGAATTTGATGTGATCCAGGAAAAATATTGAGATATTTTTTCATCACTTAACCGCCAGCACATATTTATGCAATCTCGCCAGGCATATATAGTTTTTGACAACACAGAAAATGATGGCACTCGGCCTTCAGCAATTTTCCGGAAGAAAAGAAAATGAAAGTATAAATGCTAAACTTAGAAAAACAAAGCGTATTTGATTCGTAGATAGTCAGGGGTCACGCGCAGGGTCACCCCCGTCTGGATGCTCATCTGTTTTTTTTTTTTTTTTTTTTTTTGTTTATTGGGGAGTCACTTTTAGCACTTTCTAACGAATTGAACTTGAAAATACTGATAATTTTGGAACTTCATCAAATCGCTCAAAAGGTTGTTTTAGATGTGCTGAGAGTGTCAGTATATGCCTTGGATGTAAGATTAACCATATATGAGAGCAGCAGACCTAGTCTAAGACATTTAAGAAATATTTTCAAATATATTTTGTGTAATAAATGTTGATTCTATGGAAACGTGAAAGGGCCATCAGACTCTAATAGTTTTATTACGTTAAGGCAGCGGGAAAGGATATGAAATATCCCCATGATGCTTTTGTAAAATAAACTGCATTAGGCATATCTGTATGAAACCAATACGCATGTTAACAGTTACAAAGCTATAAATATGCAAAATACAACTTAACTCAACTAAAAATGTCAAAATTCACTCTTTTCTCTTTTCCGAGGTGAAGGTCACGATTGACTGGTTTACAACATGGTCATTCATTTTCATCAGCAGCTTCTTAGTAAATAATAGCATCTCTTTGTCAGCATCAATCAACGGCGCTTGTTAAAATAAATGATAAAAAAAGCACCTGGTCAACATCGAAATGCTTCGGGAATTGAAAGAAAGCAAAGAAACGAATTGTCAGACTTATTTTTGGGTATATTAAATTAAACCTAAAGGAAGTCACTTTTATATTTCTTTGGAAAACATTCCCCCAAAGGCAAAATTCGTAGCGTTCGAGGTTGATATAGCTTCACAAATGTATTGAAGAAATGTGACCGGTACACAATGGAAGATAAATTACCACTTGTTTGATATCCCATAGTACACATTTACCGAACAGCAGTGGTTAGGGTATTAAATGCGCGATTGAAACGGGTTAGTATATTCCCGGTTCATGACCATGGTTCTTATAGAATACGCTAGGGTAAGGGTATAACATGTACAGAGGTATTATCCTTTTTTGTCTGGCGCCAAGTGTGCAACCCATTATTACAATGGAAACTTTAGTTAACGGCCCCCACGTGCAGACTTAAGCACGCAAAAACCATCCTAGTTTTTCTAGTGTTAAAAACCGACTCTATTTTGACAGGCGTCACTGTTCATAGTCATGATTTTCAACTGACAATTTAAGGATAAAATGAAGACTGGAGCGGTCTTTTAGGTGCCTGTGTCCCGTATTGTCCGTGTGTCGTTTAACATAATTTGTACAACGACCTAAAACCGGCTACTAAACGCGAGCGCCCACCACCAATTGTGGTGATAAGGAAAAGAGCTATCACCATTTCCGTGGTGGGCAGCAATCGCGCCGTTTTTTTCTTCTTGTAAATAACGCGAGTAACATTTATATTTTTTATCTTATATTTTTATGAGATAGAACAATTTTTCGAAAATCGGAGAATGTAGTTCCTTAACAACACATTTACTACAGGTTGGCAGTAATTTCATTAAAAATAAATGCAAATAGTCGGTGTCAGGAGCTTTTCATCACCGAATCGACAGTGGCACATTTTCATATGCCGGTATTCGAACACCAGTCCGATGAATAGTACACTGTAAGAACATACCTGCGCAAGCAAATGGTGTAGAAATGAAGAATAATAATATACGACGCACACTCTATAAATAATAGAATTAGAGTTAGAATAAATTAAACCAGGATTTATGAAAGTGGTGCGCTATAACTCTAGTGTGGCGCTATACAGTAGCGGTGCGCTGTTACGCATTCATAATACGAACTGCTGACCATCCGGACAAAAACATACACAATATTCACTAATTGATAATTTTCTTGCAAGGAATTAATGTTATTAATAAAGAAAACATCTCTAATTGATATATTTTCTTGCAAGGAATATTGTTTAATTAAAGAAAGAAAAACACGATCATAGTTTATTACACTTTTATTGAAACATTCTCTAACCAAGAAAAAAAAAGAACAAAATACTCACAGAACCCTTGGGACTCTTGTAGTCCAAGTAAATATTTTCCTTTGTTTAAAGTGTTAATGTAGAATTATTTCCTACCTTAAATATATACAAAACATCTATTTCAAACAAAGATTTGTGTCCAGAAATAAGTTGAATATAAGGCAGAATTTAATTTTTATATTAAATTTTAAAGCCACTTACCCTTAGTTTTTTTACACGTCGTTTGCATGTCATTGTAAAACAACAGACCTTACTCCACAATTCTTTTCAGAAAGTGAGTACAGTACATTTTTCAATTTCCAAACGATTAAATAATGATAATCAATAGACTTAGATGTACAATCTGAATATACATGTCGATTATTTTGCGATCATGTAGAGTTTACTATTATTATTAATAATACTAGATATAAAATGCGCCCTTTTCAAGATCAATTTCACGTTCAATCAGGCGCTTTACAAGTTCCAATTGCAAGCCACACAGGGCGCATAATTCATCCTCTACTAGCTAAAGACACAGAGAGATCTGACCAGAGGACAGAGTGAGACAAAGCCCACCCACGACAGAGAGAATCAGAAATCAATACAGGCTTTCCCTGCTAACTTAGCCTACTCGTTGCTAATAGACAGCCTGTTCTTATAAACGGCCCAGTGTATAGCACTGATACACGCAAGGATGCAGGGTTCCTGACCAGTACACTTCTAGTTGGGTGGAAACACTGAAAAGCGTTTCCGAAAATTCCCCGAGTAACGTAAATTTGGGTATAGTGTGGGATAGGTTGATTACATCGATTATTGTAAAAAGTTTCCGTCGGCTTGCAGACAGGACATTTTCACAAATCAAAATTGAATATATAAGCCACTAATTCATATTTAACAGACGCACCACTACTGGAATATCGCCACCCCTTGAGTGATATCGCCATCACTTTTATTTATTTCAAAAAAAGTCGTGTTTTAACTTTTGTTTTCGTAATTCTTATGGTGTATAGGAATAAGTGCAATTCAATTCTAAAACCAATTTGGATGCGCAGGTATGTTCTGTCAGTGTAATCTGTTTCATTGAATGGTGTTCGAATACTGCCGATATGAAAAATATGCCATTGTCAGATTTGGGAGAAAAGCTCCAGCCAACACCACAATTTGCATATTATTTTTAATGACATAACAGCCAACCTGCAGTAAAAGTGTTGTTACAAACAAAAACGGAACTACATTCTCCGATTTTAGAAAAAGTTCTATCAATAAAGAATATACGATAAAATATAAATTTTACTCACGTGTTTACAATAAGAAACGGGCTACTGCATACCACGGATTGACGAAAGCTCTTTCCCTATCAACACAATTTGTTGTGGCGCTAGCGTTTAGTAGCCGTGTAAAAATGTTGACAACAACAACAGTGCATAATGACGCGGGATAGTATCGTCGCGATGCATGTTTTTTTTTCTCTTTTTCGTTTGTCGATTAATATTTCGTTATAACGACACCTAAATGTGTTTAACACCAAAACAATGCAGACTGACGCGGGGAAATGTCCGCGATGGCCGTGTTGTTTTTTCGTCGTATAAGTGTGTCGATTGTCGTGTCCATTAAAAATTTAGACTCAATGTTATATCACTCTCCCAGGGTCCCCCTTGTGGCCACATAATAAATGTTCGCCGCGATAATGATTATTTTATCATATGTTGCTAAACTAGATTTAAAGTATGTAAAACTTTAAAATTAATGAGCTAACCAAAACTGACTACTAAGAGTTATAATCAAAGGGATTTTTCATTGTTAATTAAACAGTTTCCCCCATTTTTCCCCACTTTTTTTTCTTTCATCTTTTTCTTTTTTCTAAATAACATGCACATATTTCTTGTTAAATATTGCTCTTTTTTTCTCCTGTCTATATTTTGATTTTTTCAATACACACTTCTTCAATTTATTAAAATATTACCTCTATATGTAAATTGCCTGAATAACAAATGTCAATGAAAATATACGACTTTAACTAGTATATGAATAGTTTTTACAAAAAATGTAATGCATAATAGATCACTAATGAGTACATTTATTAACAATAATCTTGATATTTACATTATTATTTCATGTACTGTAACGTTTATCAACAAAGTGTTTATAGGTAACTATAAAAGTTTACAATTTGAAATAAACGGGTTACCCATATTGGGGACTTGAAAAGAAAAATAAATAAGTTGTAAACTGCATGACCAGATTTTGATTTTAATATGTATAATACAAGATGAACCGTCCTTTATCACCTTGAAATGCATTTATAATTATTATAACCAAGGTCATTATGATCAACGTGAGAAAAGCACTTAAGTAAACATTACAGACACTAAACAGTGATAAGCCTGAAAACCCCCGCTTCGTTAAATTATTCCAAACGAATACTGATAAAAAAATCTGCTGATCCCAATTTTTGGACATTAATTGATGACGAATGTTCTTTATCAACTTTGGCATGTCATATAACAAGCATATAAAAAATGTTTTTCTTACTAAGTTGTACGGCATTAACAGATCTATTTTATAGCATTACTTGTTATTCCAAATGAAAGTGGATCACGATTGTCAGATTATCTTTTATTTTTCTTCAGTGGAATACCACACAGTTAACAGTCAATAAACAAGTTTTCATACGGACGTCCATAGAATATACCAATTTGAAAGAAGAATTAAATATCAAAATATTCTACCTGTTCTAATGGAAAACCACAACGTTTTCTTTCTTGAAATCCAAAGTTATAATCTCAACGGAGACTTCTTTCTTTAAAATAGATCATGTTTTACATATTTTAACTATTAGAAACCAAGAAAACTACACCTTATATAACTGTCATTAACAATATAAATCAGTCAAATCATAAAACCATGCTGATAAAATTACATGTCAATCATGTCAAATATTTAATTTAAATCTCTTTATTCGTAACAACATAAAAAACTAAAATGTTACCACATTAAAAAAAAACAAAACAATACAGAAATATTTACAAGTTGATCAATCCACAATTTTTATACATGTTAAAATTTCAAAAAACGCTTACATTGAGTACGATGACTTTAGGTTACTGACTTACTGGTAATTTGTGAATCTATCTGGTGACCAAAAAAAGTTAAAACTAGTTTTCTTTAAGAAGATAAATTTGTGAATCTGTTTCAACTGTTCCCGAGTTCTCATACTATTTTCCTAAACATAATATTGACAATCAAGTTTAACTATTTCTTATATTACTGTTTATATAGAAAAATTAGTTTCCAGTGCATATACATCTTGCAACCGTCGCTGGAATGAATACAAGAATTAATGATGGCAACGGTTTTACAATTTAGAGTCTTCCCAGACTGTACTTCGTGCAGACAACCAGTCATCTTGACTGTGGCACAAGATCACAGGTTATTTGCCCCTTGTCCAACAATAAGGAAGTAATTACGCTGAAAATATTTCCTCATGATTGCATGGTGATATAGTGATATTTATAGTGAAAGACCTGTATTCAAATGACAAACAGAATAAGGATACGTTAAATAGAGGTACATTTGCAATTTGTAGAATAAGAGTTCAGAATATGCATAAAAAGACTTTTTGATAGGCAAGTTTTGCCTGTTCCACCTCCAGCTAGAGAGTATTCTTCAACTATTGTGATTTGGTTCGCCGAGCTACGTACCGCAGGGTTCCGTGATTCGATTCCCGGGCGAGCGTATGTTCTCCGTGACGATTTATAAAAGACACTGTACCTGAAATCCATTTGTCCTCCACCCTTCCTGATTCAATGTGGGGAAGTTGGCAGTTAACTTGCTGAGAACATGTTTTGTACAGGTACAAAATAAATGAACACTGGTTAGGTTAACTGCCTGCATTACTAAATTGCAATTCAGTAGTATATAAGGAAAATGGCGCGAAAAAATGGCTAGAAAAATAACGGATTCTAATAGATCGCAGTTCTGGCCTGTAGAAATACATCCTATCCTTTTGATGCATCTTTTTGGCTCAAATTATTTAACAGAACCTATCCTTGCTATGTAGTAACTTGGTAGTACTTTCGTCGTAAAAAAAACATAACTTGGGTCACGGAAACATAAGTCATTCTTTCAATTTGTATACTGCACTGAAAACATTCCTCAAGAGAAAATAATAAGTCACAGACCTTTCAATCCCTGGCGCTGTGAGCATGCTCAGTGCGCGCTGCAGCAGCTCAAAGTCCCCCTATTTCATATAGAGTATTTAGTGAGTTACCTAAGCGCGAAGTTATACGTATTGTATTCGTCTGTTCGTGTCTCGCTTCCAAATAAATTGGTCCGTCGCAGCAGTTGCTTCGCACATTAATTGTAAATGATTTAATGTAAACAAGCTTAGCTTTAAAAAAACGCTAGTATGTGGCCGTTGCCGATTTAACGTCCGAAAATAGTTACTTTAACATTTTTAAACATCGCTCTACAAATTAGACACATCACAGCACTGTTAACGGAACCGTGTGCTATGATAGCTTTCCGGCGTAGGACGTTCGGCCCTTGGATCGAGAGCTCCGAGTTTGAGCACCACCGGAAATAGAGACAGAGCAAAGAGGTCACAGTTAGGCAGAGTAACTGGTCCGCGAAAAGACTTTAATTCCTAGAAAGATCCTATCTTCAGATGATGGTTTGCAGCTGGCCTACGCAGTGACTTTCTTCTCGAGGAATAGTTTATTCACACAGCAACAGGTTCGAACGCAAGAATTTTATGGTCCTTAGCGGGAACATCATAATCAAGTTCTTCACTCAACCAAGCGAGATTTTTTTCGGACTTTACGCAGATTTTCGTATAAAACTATCGTAATATCGTCTCCGCCAAAGCGGCCGAAAACAGTCAAACAGTCTATCACAAACATAATTTCAAAAAGAGTTTCCTGTTGGGGGTTTTGCACTGCCGTCCAATAAAATATGCTTGCAAACATCATTATTCCCGTCATGCACCAGAAAGTTTTACATTTCCATTTCTCACACTGCAAATGGTTAGCTTCATTTTGTTACCTTGAACAACATCTTTGAATGCATACGTAAATATTGTCCTCATCGTTCCACGAAGAGACACAACTGTTTTTACTCGCCATTATGCGAAAAGACTTCGCAGTTAGAATTTTATTCCGCCAGTTTTAATGAAGTTATATCCTGAAGATTTAATTCTCAAATACCGCTCTGTAGTCAACATTTTGAAGTCCATTGGTCGCATGACTTTTTGTTACGTTTACATGACCAGTAAAAAGAAGCAATAATTTTCGTAAACATTGTATTGTATGACCTTGCCCCCTCTGGAAATGTAGTAATAAGAAAAATAAATAAAGTATCATACAAACTTACACAAATATAGAAACCTTATAGGACGAATTATTTTTAAATATCTTTTTACAAGAACAACATGGTCATGATGACCCTGATCGCTCACCTAAGAAAATGGAGCCACATGTTTAAAAATGGCAAACTGACGCTAAAGAATTAGAAAGTAGGACATAGGTCCACATACCATGGTCACAGAAAGTCAGTTTTTAAGATCAGTGGTGCAAAAAACTGTACATGTCATCCAAATTTCAAGGCTGCATCAAAAAACAATAAAGTAGGTCCGTAATCAAGGTCATCAAGTCAAGGTTACCCCTTATAGCTCGGTCCATCAGGTAATTATAATTAAACAAGTGTAAGGAAATATGATCTGAAAATTTTTTAAGTATTTATTCCTAAATGAACTCATATAACAATTGACCCCAGTGTGATGTCCACTTTTCACCCCAGGGGCATAATTGGAACAATCTTGATAGAGATCCACTAGGCAATGCTACATTCTCAAATATCAAAGGCGATGCCATGAACTTTCAGACAAAAAGATTTTTTTTATTGTCCTTTAATAAGTTAAAATACCTATTACTTGAATAGGAGCTAATAACGCACACTTGTCATTTCGGAGTTCGAGTTCATCTTCGTAAACATAATAGAATTAGAAATCATAAGAATTTTTGGATTTCTTTCCGAAAAGTGTACGACTGTCTGACATATTACATATAAATAAAAAGTGGCAAATTGTAATTACACAAATGTGCAATTGGCATGAAAACGTACCTTTATCTTATCATAAAAACTTAAAATTTGCCGGAAAAAAGATTAACGCGCCGCCAGCAGCACCAGTCGAACATCCCTGACTTACGCAAATGATGTACTTTTTGGCGCAAGTATTCTGCCTTTGCGACCAGTGCCAGGCCAGTAGTGTCGGGCTGATCATGGTCTGCATTGTTTGCTATTCCGGGTCAGTAAATTTGAGTGAACACCCCTACTAATACTAAAAGACACTGCCCAAACTTTAGACAGACCAGTCCATTTTAGAAATTTAGCAGGGTAAATGGTTAAAACTATATTTAGAACACCAGGAAAAACCAGCATATATAAAGAAAATGAAGTACAAATGTTTATATCCAGATTTTTGAGATATCCATTTGGTGACCTGGACGTAAATGAAATAACTGATAGTTTTATTGTTCTAACTGTCTGTAATCCCCCCGAAACCTTAAGGCCTCAATCACATTTTGCTAGTTTTGTTTTAAATGTGTTGATTATTTCCAAAACGAAGATTCCGAAACCGCATCATGCCACGTATATTTGCCATTATAATTGTATGAAATCTGTGTCCGGGAAGCATAAAATAAATTTCAAAATATTCATAAGACGTTTCTAACTGCATTATAATTCATAATATATTGTGTTTAAATGACCGAAATAACAATCCTCAGTTCCAAACGATTCAACTCTGAATATATGGCTGTCAGTACTCCTATTATTTTTTTAAGATAATGACTTATTTTTAAGTTGTGCACAACTATAAACACAGCAGACAGCATTAACTATTATAAAGAGTCCTGATAATTTCACTTATTGCATAACTTGCAGGTAATACAGTCAAAAGTTTTGCCGCGCAGTCTGCACCGAAAGATCACAGTATAGACTATTTACTGGAAAATCATTCAGTAAGTATTATAACAAGACATCAGAAAACACGAGGCCAGTGGTCCTTATCCGCACAAATGAGGCCAAATTTGATGTAATAGAATCTTGCAAGTGACAAGATTACATTTAAAATAAGAAATTTAAACAAGAGCTGATCCGTAAACAGCGTGCTCCAATATTCGGGTCGGCGATCTGACAGTAAAATGAATATATATCTCAAAAAGAGACCACAACATAAAAAAGGAAGAAACAGTAAAGGTGCATAATATCTGTCAAGAACACAAATGAGAGGTATTTTGGATTGTTACCAAAACATTCAGATGACGTAGATAAAGAAATATTTTGAGTTTCAAGTCATTATCTATAGAGTAACAAAGTTCTGCCCAGAAAACAAAATTTGTCAAAAAAATAAAGTATGAAAGGGGCATAATCTGGTCAAAAAAACAAATCAGAGATTATGGGTATTGTTACCACACATGCAGAAGATGATGATACCGATACACTTAAGTATTTATCCAAATCCTATATCAAAGTTAGCAGTAAAGTTATATCCACAGAGCGAAGGATTGCCTAAAATCTTTAAGTATGAAAAGGGCATAATTCTGTAAAAAAAACAAACAGAAGCTAAGAGGAAATGGTAAACCACAACATGCAGATGATAATAATAAAGAAAAGTTTTAATTTCAACTACTAAAGATATGTCCTATAAACGAAGCTTTTGAAAAAAAAAAGAACAAGAAAAATAATTCCATGTATAACAAACTGTGGAGGTTGAGACTTTGACCTTTCGGTATGATGGGCCCAGCCCCTGCACAATCTTTGTTTGTATCTGGACAATGTATTATGTGAAAATACATTAAGATATAAGTAACAGTAACAAAAAATGACAGAAAATACAATATTGCCGAAAACCTTTAACCCTTACAAATAATCCTAAGTATAACACCTTGGGTGACCTTGACCTTTGGGGTATAAGGGTGCAGCTCCACACATACTTGTTTGTATGCTGTGTGCTAATGCTATATGTAATGTGAAGTTACAGTAAGATATAAGTAACAGTAACAAAGATATGACAGAAAAACCAAGGGCTGTCAAAACATTTACCCTAAAAAATAACCTAAGTCTAAACTCTCTTGGTGACCTTGACCTTAAGTATAAAGGGCCCCAGCCCCTGCACAAATTTTGCTTGTATGCTTACAATGATTATGTGACATTTGGTGACCTTGTCCTTAGGTATAAACCGGCCCAGCCCCTGCACATACTATGCCTTGTATGCTGGACAAGTGATTATGTAAGTTACAGTAAGGTATAAGGCAATAGTTACAAAGATTGACAGAAAAACAAAGGGGTGGGGGCCGGGGGGGGGGGGGGGGGGGGGCAAAACTTTAACCTTAAAAATAACCTAAGTATAACACCTTGTTGACCTTGTCACTTATGTATAACGGCCCCAGCCCCTGCACAAACATTGCTTGTAGTTGGACAATGTTATGAGTGAAGTTACAGTAAGATATAAGCAACAGTAACACAGATATGACAGAAAAATAAAGTATGTCGATCAACTTTAACACCTTAAAACTAACCTAAATATGACATCTTGGTGCACCTTGTCCATATGTATATATGGACCCTGCCCCTGCACATACATTACTTTGCTGTATGCTGGACAATGTTTATGTGAAGTTACAGTAGATATAAGCATGATAAGCAAATAGAAAACAAAGATATAATATAAACCTTTTCTAGTATGATGTCAGATTTGAGACAACAGCACAAGAAGCCAATTGAATAATCTTTATTTTGCTGCCAGACCTACAGTGCTCAGTGTGGAATGGCAACACACATCTGTAACAAAAAAAAACAACAAACCACCAAACAGCATCAAAATATACATTTAACCTACTAGGAGATAACAACCTTTTTATTCACTACAAAATTTATTATTTCAGTCAACACAAATCTCTGTATTCATGACAACAAATGGAAGTTACAGAACTTACACTGAGTTATAGATTTTACCTACAGCAAGTATCAAGGAAAGGCTTTAAAACAGACTATGTCATTTCCTTTTCATTGAGGGACTTAACATCTTTATTCAATTATAACTTTCTTCAGATAAAATTAGCATATTCAATATATCCCTTAAACCTAAAGCGAGAGCTAATGTTAAAGATTAATAGTTACAATAACAACCCGAATGCCATTGCAAATGACAACACGTCAATAACTATGGTGTACTAGTAGAGCAATTACTATAAAACACAGGTTATACACGTCACAGGGGTGAGACCTATGTGCAGATCATACCGGGATTCGAACCCAGGGCCTCGTAATACCCATCAGAAAGCTCTACCGACTGAGCTACCCAGCCGCCTACACATTTTCCTCCCCATTTAAATATGCAAGTCCTATACCGTGACATATTCCCCCACATTTAGAATTCGTCCCTTGATTTTTTTTCAGTAGGTACTTAAGTATATATAAGCATTACAGACATAGGAGCCTACCCAGTGTAAAACCATTACAGCTGGGGCGCCAATGTCAAAGGGTGAGCAAAATGGCAGGCAGACCCCGGTCACCCGAGTTGTTTTGTGAAAAATTGTTTTGAACCCACCCACTGTAGCTGAAACTGCCAGCGATTTTTCAACATTTTCATAATTTTCTGCTTTTTTATAAATACCAACCAAAATATACATCAAGACAGCACAATAGATTTTTTTATTTCTTTTTAACCAGATTTTTATTAATATACTTATTTGATATCAACGTCATATCTAATACTCTAACCTTACAATAAAGGGGTACAAATGAAAGAAACAATATTGTTTCATAATTACCTTTTGTGAACCTATTTTTTCAATGAAAATACCCATAGTTAAGAACTTTTTTTTATAATTTTGAAAAACTCTATCAAAGAATTTTTCCTGTTTTTTTCTTTAGTATAGAGAACTTGTATTGTGAGCATAAAAATGGCTTAAAAATGTATGGGTCACCAGCTAAATTTTAATGTTAAGACCGCAGAATACAACACTCTTGTACGGGGGTGCGAAAATGGCGCGAACCTGGCCCAATTGATTACATGTATGTCTGCTAAAAGTTCAAAAAAGGTTTTAAAAAATTCTTAATTAACATTTCTATAATTGAAAAACAAAATAAATCTGAAAGGTGATTTTGTCTTATCAGTACATAAGTCAATTAACGTACATTAAATGAACAACACACTCTTTGTAATAAATGCGATGTGAACAAACACAACCACAAAATAGACAAGATACCTGCAGGCATGATACTTGTCATACCACCTAAAACCCAGTATCAACAATTTGATTTACTGATAAAACTTATCAAAAATTGTTATTTCATTCAAGAACTCTCATTTTAAGATTGTCTGTCACAAGTTTTCAACAAATGTTGACTTCAGATACATTTTTTCATAAAAGTGTCGGCTGCGCAAAAGATGCTCATAAAAAACAATATGAATTCCCTTTCATACGCATGTCGCTATCAATCTACGAAAAGATATTTGAGCTCAATAAACAACCCATCCCAAATGTCCGTAACGGACCAAGGGTACACTGATAATTTGAACTTCATCAAATCGCTCCTCAAAAGGCTGTTTTTGATGTTGCTGAGGTGTCAGTATATGCCGTTTATGTAAATTTAACCATACTTTGAGAACTGCAGACCAAGACATTTCAGAAATATTTTCAAAATTAATTTTAGTGTAAAATGTTATCAATGGAAGCGTGAAAGGGCCGTCGACGCTAATTTGTATTTTATTATGTTAACGGACAGGAATGGGCAATATCCATGATGCGTTTGTAAAATACACTGCATTAGCATATCAACCCACATACGCATGTTAACAGTTTCAAATGCATAATATGTCAAAATATAACTTATTCAACTAATAATGCGAAATTCTTCTCCTTTCTTTCCGAGGTGAAGACCATGATTGAAATGGTTTTACAAACAGGTCATTTCAAATTCATCCAACAGTATGCTCTTAATAATGAATAGCATCTCTTCGTCACATCAATCAACGGCGCATGTTAAAATAAATATGAAAAAGTACCGGTCACATCAAAATGCTCCCGGTGAATTGAAAGAAAGGCAGAGAAATGAATTGGTCGACCTTATTTTTTGGGGTTTATTATAATCCTGAAGTACGACACTTAGTAAAGTTCCTATCGAAAACATGTCCCCAAAGGCAAAATTCGCAGGCGGTTTCTAGAGGTGAAATGTCACCTTTAGCACAATTTATGTTGCAGTGTAATAAAAAATAAACCCCAAATGTCGTATAAAGGTGCAGATATGACTGAGATTTATATTTTTTCTAAAGTTCCAGGGCTCCAGATAATTTAAATCAGTTTCATAACATATTTATTGGGTGTAACACCCATGCATTTGTTTGCAGTTTAGTTTCAATTCATCATTTAAGTTTTTGCTTCTTTTTTCCCTTGGCTTGCTTTGGCTTCACACTCGCTACCGAATAAAATTATAAAAATAGAATATTCAATATACCTTTAGCTATATTTTGGGGATAGTTTTGTTGGTTTAAAGAATGCGTAGAGTGCTTGTTCACTTATATACATTCTTAGAAAGAGACATTTTTGTTTATTCCGCACCGGAAGTTGATATTTTAAATCGACACCGCTTTAAAATACACTACCGTACCATCAATATTAATTCCCAACTATTTGATTTACCCAGACATTGAGTGTAAAAAATAGTTTAACCTCTAGAGGTTTACAGAGTACCATTCAATGCATGTGTACGTTCAATGTGGGAGAATTAATGCCGACTGTGCTCTGTTACATAAAGCATCCGGACAATTCAGATTTTGTTTACGCAGTAAAGAGTCATTGCGTGCATTTCTGTTATTTCATATACGTTTAAAAATTATCAGACATGTGTATATGCATTATTTCATTTTAGCGTATTTACGCTAATACGCATCTTATCTGGAGCCCTGTTAAACAATTTTACTTACTGATAAAAAGATGTGTAGATATATAAATTTACAGGCGATATACTGATTTATATATGATATGTTAATTACTGTGTGTGCTCTACTTGGTGAAGTTCTGTAAAACAGCTTCCCTTGAGTAATATCTACGCCCCTGTTAGCACTGGTATTACTATTAGGAGGCTTAGAATCATGAAAAATGGAATATATACATTGAAAAAGTAAAATGAGGTACAGTACCTACCATAGAACTAGTAAACCAACATGAATATTTCATATTTGCAAGAACTGATGACAACACCTTCGTTGACAGCAAATGGTGTAAACATATTAAAGGGAAGTCACCACTGTTAGTCAATTTGATTGTAATTACATTGCGCGCTTGTATTAAAAATCTTTCAAATGCGCGAAATTATGAGAGATATACTGAAGTATATTTTACATTTGTGTTTATCATACTGTACATAGTGCTCAATAAAATCAAGCGTAACTATAGTTACATTTCAACACTTACTGATGGAAGGCGAATCCAATTCTTGGCGATGTAGATTTCAATGTCGCCGCTTTGGTATGCAGTGGAACTGCCGTCTTTTTATGACGTAGACAACATTGACGTCTACTAGATCCTGTCTACACTACTTTCCGGGTATACCGTTTACAAAACATTCTTTTACGGAAATGATCAAATGTTAATTTCAAATCAAAAATAAAATTTGAAAGAAATATCATCTTTCAATCTAGAACCGTAAGACGGTGAATCCATATACTTTTTAAAACGCTTAAATCAATGGGGATAATAAGAACAGAGTTACCTCTGGTTATCTCCACAGGGGGCGCTGGTGAAATAAAGGGTAAACATTATCCCGCCTGACCTTAGATTTACTATAGAATGTAGTAGAGATTCTGCATAATAAACACTAATTAATTTGTAATTTCCTAGGTATTTGACCTTAAACCTAATTAATTTGCAATTTCCTTGGTATTTGACCAGAACAAAATAAAATTTTTTTAAATAGTCAAATAAGTACTTAAATACATTGATTTAAAGGATTTTTGAGTAGTTCATAGATGAAACGAATAAAAATTTGATTATGGTTCAGTATTGTTGTGTACCACTATGTAAGGGTTATGGAGGAATTCATTTTCCAAAAGAACAACATTTAAAGGATTTATGGAGAGTAGCAGTAAAAATAGCAGATCCTGGGAATAAGACAAAACTGTGGCAACCAGTAAACACGATAATGTTTCAAATATTAAGATCTTGAACTTGCCAAAAACAAAACTTAATCAAGGATTACATTCGTGTACTTCACATAGCTAATTTCGGTAGATGTATTTTTGGTAAACTTGCATAACTATTATTGTTTTGTGCAGAAATACCAAGAAATATGAACTATTGATGCTGGACTGTTATTTATTTATTTCAATTACAAACAATTATTTATCAAATGCATAATAGCATTTCATAGACTGAACATCATATTGTACTGCAAATGTCTACATTAATCATCATCAATGTTATTTCACAAATGTTCAGCTATATATTTCCACAGATACATTTTGTAGAACAGTTCTAGCTTTGGTAAAATGTGTGTGTTTACAGTACTCATGATCTAGTTCAACTTTTTGTACAAACATATCCTTGAATGTATACACAACGAAAAAGCAATATATATATACATCTGTCACTGTATCTGATAATAGTAGTTTGAAGTTTTCTTTAGCTCCATTTTTTCGTCCCTATAATCCAAGTATGGAAAAAAATTTCAAGGTTGGATAATTGCCTCTTTCCCAGCATATGGACATTTCACCTCAACTATTGTTTGTTCATTGATGACTCCGTCGGGTGTTGCAGCCAGATATGGACTTTCTCTACATGTGAATAAACCGCAGTTGTTGACACTATATTCCGTATGCTTTTCAAATTTCTTAATTGCTGTTTTTTTTTTCATATTGCTTCCCAATTTAAGGAAGTGGATCCTATGGTCTGCTTGCAGTTGATGAAACCCTTCAGTGGACCAATTGTGAATCCTGAGGTTCTGGTAGGAGAATAGGTTCATTCCTGAAGTCTTGATTTCTGTCATATGCTTCAAGTCTGAAAGTTAGAAAAAGAAAGACACCAATACATTCCTCAAACAAGATATAGTGCTAGCAATAATCATTAACCTGTAAAATGTTAACCAAAGGGCTACTCTCCAGTATTATTGCTTTATATAAGCAACACTAGATCTAAATCTACAAATTAATGAGATGCAATAAAGATAGCACCAATAAAACTTGCAATGCACACCATGGCCTACATGTATTTAATATAAGACATAATAATTTGCCTCTGTGTATGGTTTCTCAAGGTTTAAATGGATTAATACTATTTGTCTGAGAATTATTTAATTATAAACACATAAAAATATACCTTGTTAACAAATCTTCCTTTCTGCCTTTGATTGATGCCCTTCTTTTTATTAATTCTCTCTGTAATTGTATAACTTTCCATCCAAAATATTTTGATTTCTCTAAGAATCCATTTGAGATAAGAATCTGGGTCAGCATTGTTTACCCCTTATTTTACTAGCGCCACCTAGCGAGTAGCTGGCTTATTATCCCCATTGCACACTGAGCATGCGCATTTAACCTGCTCGGTTTTGCACGCTGGGCATGCGCATTTAACTTTCTCGGTTTGGCACGCTGGGCATGCGCAGGAGAACATTTATTTGCGCGGCAGCGCACGCTGCACGCTGAGCATGCGCAATAACTATTTCTCGTTTATGCACGCGTTTCTAACCGTGCAACACGTTTCACGTTTCGCCTTCAACACGCGTGTTGCTCGCGTTGTCACGCAAACTCGGGGAACAAACACGCAGGCGCCACTGTACTGGTACAATTTAAGTGAAAATAACACATTTTGAGTATGAAAAATTTTCCTTTAAGGACGGATTACACCAAACCGGAAGTGACTACTCAGTGTTACATGTGAAGTAGTCCAAAATGTAGTTCCATGCTATGGATGAAATCTGGTATAATGAGTGACATGAGGAGGTGACAGTTAAATATTTGGCTTATGTTTATTGCTTATAATATTGAGAATAGATCTAGACCATTTTCATTGTAAATTTCGTAATAAGTTTTATTCTTTGCGAAAAATGTCTACCTACGCGTAACTGCTAAACGGCTGTTTTCATGGTGGCATTTTTAGAGGGTTTTGTTATTAATATGAAATGAATAAGGAATTGAATTGGTAGAATGTAACCAGTACGAGAACGCGGTGAATGACGTCACCGTCGCGGCTTTCCGTAAATTTTGAGAAGTATGATATTCGCTATAAAAGGTATGATGACACTAAATGTAAACTGTTTAGAGCGAACTTTAGTTTTCTTTTGAGTGTTGAATATTTCTTCGTAAGTAGATATATAAAAGATAAATCCCCATGCTAGGCAGTGCCTTAATTCATATTAGTTTACACAAGGAAAGCTGGTGAAAGACTGGGGTTTGACAACTTCTCGCGCCCTCGTACGTCAGTTCCGGTATACTTGATTTTGGTAACTTGTGGAATGGAACATGTTCCTCCAATAATCGAGCTGATGGTCGTCGACCGTAGTTACCTCCGTAAACTGACAAACTGTTGGGCTACAACACTAATATATTTTTTATTTTAAAATAAATCACTCACATGCGTCGTCGAGATCAATTCTGATGATAAAATCACTCGAACAAGTATTTTTTTCAAACTGACCCTAAGATTTTCAAGCCACTGCGCGTAAGGGTTTTTACCCTGCGCGCAGTGAATTTTCTTTCCATTTTTCCAAAGTTAAAACATTGAACTATTCTGGAAAACCTCTACCAGCTGGCTCAAAACTTCAGAAGCATTTGAAAAATGTCAATGAAAATCGCTAAAAATACCGAAAAATACTCACTTTTTACTATGTTTTCCTTCGATTTCTCCGACGTGCTACTTCTCTCCGCTATGTTCTTTCTATACGGTAACTCTCGTTAATTCTCACGATACTTTGATGACGCAAAATAGCGCGAAATTCAAAAATAGTCACGTTTGAAGAGCGAATTTGGGATGACTTGAGATATAGTTATCAGTCGCAAATAATCTTAGTGATTTTTGTGATCACTTGTTTAAGTAACTCCCCTGACTGTTTTATTTCCAGTTTCTGAAAATCAGACGCATTAGAAGAAACAATAACAGTGTCATCAGCATAGAGTAATAATAAAAGTTTAAACCGGATCTAATCATTGGGACTATATAGCTCTTTGCCCGTAGCACCCTTTGCCTCCAGAAAGGATTGCAAATCATTAAGATCTAGTGAAAAAGTATGGGACTCAAATTTTGTCCCTGACGCAAGCCAACTTCAAAGAACTTCCCATGTATAAAGTTCTCTGATAGTTTGTGCCACAACCCATAGCGCCACATTTTGTCAAAGCACTGGGAAAAATCCACAAATGCACAGAAAGTGTTTGCTTCTTTTTTCTTTAGAATTTCAATAAGGGCATGAAGTGTGAAAATATCATCTGAAAAGTAGTAGTCTTTTCTGAACCCAGCCTGATTTTCATATAACCAATTGAATATTTCGACATATTTTGTGAGACGATAATTTAGAACTGCAGTAAAAGTTTACCTAAACAGCTTAGTATTGTAATGGGCCTGTTAGTATTGTCTCCTCCGACTTTCATTTATTTTCAAAAATTGGCAAAATTCCCTCAAGCCCAAAATGAAGGGACATAGCCAGTATCAAGCAAGCTATTGAATAACCTAACATAAATTGGCATTTAAATATGCTTTGTGCTCTTTATGTATTCATTAATGCTAATACATGTATATGATTAACTCGATGCTTTTCCGTTGTTAAGTTTATTAATACACGCAAATATTTCGATATCGTTAATCTGTTAATTAGGAAATTCATTCGTGTTATCGAGAAAAATTTTATCATCCAACGGATCATATCCTTGATTTTCATGCAAATCGGTATTTATTTTCTTAAAATATTCATAAAACTCTTGAATGGATGGCGTTTTCTCTTCTTTTCGTTTTGGATTTAAACTTTTTACAAAACTCCAGTATTTTTAGGGTGTTTTGAACTAATCGATCTTAATTTTAGAGTTTTTGAAAATTGTATTTACCAAATTGAATACAAAAGTTCATACTTTTTTATATGCCTAACTTGCGTTTTTAAGCCGTAATTTATTATCTTCTGTTCGGTGTACTCTGTAAGTTGACTTGGCGTCATGGTAATTATCTCTTGCTCTATCGCATTTTGGACCAAACCACGGTTTATTTTTATCATTTCTGAAAGATAATTATATTACTCGAGCAATTAAATATAATATTGACAGAATGTTGGCTGAAAAAGTGCCTTTTTTTCGTAAGTAATATTTTTCTATAGACTGTCTGGTTTGTGGCGGATGGAAAATTTCTAGAATATCTTTTACCTGCTTTATATCAATATTCTGTGTATATTCGTTGCATTCATTTGTGTTCCACTTTGGTTTCGAACCAGTAAACAGACTGTTTACCTGAGCACTTTGCTCTTTCGTATGTATTTTAGCGACCATATTAATGTATTATGGCCATCCGAATAAATGGACCAGTTTCAATCATTTCAAATTCGTTAAAATTGTTAAACCCTTCCGCACTTGTAATCACATAATCAGTAATGGACTTATCTCTAAAAGTGTAGCAACCCTGGTTCAAATCTTTCCTAAATCTACCATTAACGATAAATAGGTTAATGTTTCGGCACCTTTCAATTAACATAAGTCAATGAGCATTCGTTTTCTTATCTTGCGATTTCCGTGACAAAGGAATTACTAACTCTTCAGTATATTTATCAAAATGCGTCTGCAAATCATGATCAATATGAAAATACTTCATTAAAGTACGGATCTGAAGGTATAAAATCGTTTAAATGTGATACTCTGGCATTAAAATCGTCAGTTAAGAGCACAAGTTTCTTTTGGCTTCAAAATGTAATTATTTCGTTTTCAAAAATGTTTAAATCAAAATCATTTAAGAAACGTGTGTTTTCTGGGACAAGTATATGACGCCTAAAACAGAATTTTCACTGGTACATAACAATTGTTTGACGACAGACAACCACAGAACATATTCATTATTGTTTGGTAAAATTTTAACATATCCAGAGATATTCCTACGGACATATACACCTATACCACTATATTTATTTTTGTAACTTTGTTCTCTATTTTTTTTGCCAATTAAACATACTAGTAATCATCAATATCAACCAAATCAAAGTTATCAGTATGGGTTTCAATAGTTCAGGAAATATTGTGTATTTTAATATAGTCAACCAAGTCTGGTAATTCTAATCGCTTTTTGAGACCATTTACGTTAACAGAACATACTTTCAAGTCACTTTTTACACGGCAAAAGTTTGCAGAGTTCTCCCAATTGTCCTAGAGTGGTTGTGATATGTTTGGTTGTGACGACGACAAAGTGTTGTTGTCCCACGGTCGAGCGAAGTTGGACATATCGCAGTCCGCCCCTGCAGCTGAGATGAGGTAACTTTCTGGTGCCCGACTCCTCTGATGAGTCGCGTTACGGCGGGGTGACCTTGACTGCCGGTCATGCGAAGTGTCTGATTTCGGCGAACTAGATTTGTTTTCGTCTCGCCGCGGATTAATACTGTCTATGTTGATATTGTTCACACCTGACAAATCACATGCACGATTATCACGTCTATGGCTCTCGTAACCTTGCGTAGTAATATTGGCGTAGTCAGCTGTTTTGTTATGACTAATTCTGTCCATTTTCATGATTGAGTTCCAATAGAGAAATTCATCTCGCACACATTTTCCGTCCATGCTTATTTTTGCAGAGTAAGCGAGGATTATTTTTTACTCAGGATTTGCCCGTTTAAGGTCCTAATATGGTCCCCAAATATTTTTGCCGTGCACGGGCAATTTCATACGGAAAGTATTTATTAATGATATGGCGCGTGACCTTTAATAAAAATGCCCTCGATAAAATGGCCTGCACGTCAGTTTAGTCTCTAAAGGCAACTGTGATGGCGCGTATCTTGCCACGCTGGAATCTTCCGAGCCTGTGCACGTTCAACTGAACATGCAACTCGGTCTGTTTTCATATTTTCTAAGTATGCGAGTGTTATTTAGCTTCATACGATTAATGGATATCTGCGTTTACTTGCTGTCATGGTCATGATGTAGAGATAGTACCTAACATTTCAGATCATGAAAAATAATTAAAAAGATAATGCTGGTTGATGATATGTAACTTTAGACGGAAACTGATACTTAGGTTTTGAATTGATCATTTTGAAGCATATTATTTAAGATTTTCTGAAAATTCTTATTTAATTTCCATGTATCTGCTTTTGCAGATAGTCCTACCTATCAAGTCATTGATAAATATTTAGTCCCTTATTATACCTGGATTCATGCCGGAAGAACTTATCTCAATGCAAAAAATGTTGTCAATACACAAATATACGATTGTTATGTGACGTCAGAAAATGTTTTAAGTCTAAAATAATAAATTCAAATACAATGTTTAAGCTGAAATTTAGATATAATGTATGTTATTTGTACCATATCACACATCATACATAAAAACAAGAAAAAACTCTTCAGTATTTACCATGAAAATTGACATAACAGTGAAATGACTTATCACTAAGTTTTTAACCATACATTTACTTCATTATTATTATTCCTATTTACTTGTATCATGCAGGTATACAGCTAAATGTAGGATAGGATTAATATTTGTGTCACTGATTGATCTCTAGTACTATGTCTACATGATGGTCGATGCTGAAGACAAACAGAAAATATCACATATGATTTGCTTTCAAGTTTACAAAAACAAAGATGTGTGCATCAGTAACAGTACTACATTCTGTACATTATATGTTCACTAGTCTCTGTTCAACTCTGTCCCGAATGACCCTTATAAAGCATCTGAACTTTAATACGTTAGTAGAATTCTGAAGTGCTATATCTCTTAGACTGTATTAAGATCCGTTGTCAGAAAAGAACAGAATATACACTTCATTATTACAAGATACAAGTATTCTGCAAAATATTACGGTTAGTTTCGCAGACGTACTTCTTCATAAAACAGTTTGTATAAAAGTTTGATATGTAATAGATACCGACCGAAGCAGAGGTATGCACCGCCATATCAACCAGTGCCCGTGGAAAGCTTGAACAACCGCGAAGTGGTGAGGTCTTTACTCTTTGGCACGGGCTGAGGTAAGTATGGTGATGCATACCGACACTGAGGTTCGTTATCCGATTTACCGCGTGGTTGAACAATCAAATGAGCAATTTCTTTGATTATATGTAGTAAACAATTTCAACTCCTCTTGTATTTTTGCAGTTTACCCATTTTTAAAAAACCAATGTGCCTGATAAGCACAGCAGAAAATGGCAAACTCCAGGTTGAAAAAGAGCCTTTGGAACAAATAAGAAAAATAGATGCACCATTGGTTGTTGTCGCCATTGCTGGACTTTACCGAACTGGAAAGTCTTATCTTATGAATCGGTTAGCAGGAGAGACTTCAGGTAAGAACATTATTTTGCTTCAGCACCAAATCGTTTGAGTTGCAATCGGTACTTAAACATGTCCTGTAATGCATGGGAAGAAAGGAAAACATTAAGTAGGCGAGATGTTTTCAAACTATAAAGACGTTTCTCAAGAATAGGCAGTGCTCCACAACGCTCTCACATATTACTTTGCGAAGTATAAAACGAAACGCAACTTACTGGGAAATAACTCCGCCACCTTGTCCTTTTATTTACAATTCTGTTATTTCAAACACAGCGAAAAAACCTTTCGGATACCGCTATACCGTCCTTTCCGTTTGATCACAGCGTATATATTCGAAACATAACCTTTAAAAATATTTTAGGGTTTGCTCTCGGGAAAACGATCGAGTCTAAAACAAAAGGGATATGGATGTGGTGTAGACAACATCCGAAGAATCCTGACACTGTCCTTTTGCTATTGGATACAGAGGGACTAGGTGATGTTGCTAAGGTAAGAAGGTAGACTGAATTGAAAATGAGTATTGTTTATGCCTTTTTTCTTGTAAAAATGTGCACATGAACAAATTTCGTCATTTCTTTTGGCTAGTTTGAGACAGCAATGTTCTACATTTAAAAACACTTATTTTTGTATACCTTCTAAAATATTCATTTAAGAGGCTGCATTCTTTACACGTTTCGACCACTAGTGTTCTTACGAAAATGCAAAATGAACACTTGCAATCTTAAATACGAGTTATCTCTCGTTGTATGAAAAACTGTGAAGTAGTCCGAAAACTTCAAATACCATTTTTTTGTAACCAGTTGAAACATAACGTTTCATTACAAGATTGCATAAATGTGGAATATAAGTGTTTAAAATTTTCCTTGTATGAACTGCAGGAAAACTACTTGTAAAATGAACGTTTATTTCTATTTACATTACATTGTATTTATGTGCTGAAAAGTACTTCATTTAATAGTTATTACACAAGTTGACATAAGCATACCTAATATGAAAATGGACTGAATTGATGGTCTGCCATTTTTGCACTTACCTGGGTATGTAAAACGTTGTGAAACTGGGAGATATTAGCTCTCGCATCTGCATGTTGCGTACGAATTCAAGAAAAGTATACTCAAATTTACTTAATTTTAATATAATTTGTAGTATTGGCCCCGCTCCCTTCGTAGAAGCGGGTGTATATTGCTTTACACATTTCGGCCGGTGGGTTAGTCGGTCCGTATGTGGGTAGAGCGAGGGATTTCCGTCCAATAGCTCACAGAACATTAAAAGTGAAAAGCATGATAAGGCTAATAAAGTAGGTGACTGCGGACAACGGCCAATGTCACAGAAGCCTGAACACTGAAAACGGTTTCCGCTCAATAACTTAAGAACGACTTGATCTAGAACACTCAAACTCGAAAGCATGAATGACCTTAAAAATAAAAAAGGTGACTCGTATTGACTTTAGGGTCAGTAAGTCAAATATCAAGGTCAATTTGGCCAGAACCTTGAAAAAGCCATCAATTTGAGAACAACTTTGCACACAACATTCAAATTTGGTAGCATGATTTGACTTATAATGTAAATAATCTCTTCTATTTGTCGGATCAGTAGGTTAAAGGTCAAGGTCACACGAGCTTGAACATTGAAAACCACTAAATAATTTGAGAACCATTAGACACAGAACCTTCAGACATAGTAGCATGGTTTGGCTTATAAGGTAGCCGATTCCTATAGTTTTAGGGGTCAATGATTCAAAAGTCAATGTCACAGGCGCCTAAACCATGAAAACGGTTTCCAGTCAATAACTAGAGAATTACTTGGCCCAGAACCTTTGAACTTTGGGGTCCTAAAGTAGATGATCCCTATGGCTGTTGGGGTCAGTAAGTTAAACTTGGAAACAGTTCCTGCTAAATAACTTGAGAACCACAAGACACAGAACCTTCAATCTTAATAGCATGATTGGAATAATTTAGTAGATAACCCCTTTTGTGCTTATGGTCATTAGGTCAAAGTTCAAGGTCACAGGGCTTGACCTTGTAGGCGGTTTCCACTCAAAACCTTAAGAATCACTTAACTCAGAACTTCAAACTTGGTACCATGACTGGGCTTATAAAGAAGATGACACTGTAGTTTTTTGGGCTCAAAATGTCAAAGGTCAAGGTCACACGGGTTCGAACCTTGAAAACGGTTTCTGTTCAATAACTTCAGAACTACCTGACACAATACAGAACCTTCAAACGTGCATGATTGGGCTTATAAAGAAGTTGAGCCAAAGCTTTTTGGGATCAATAGATCAAAGGTCAAGGTCACAGGGAACTGAACATTAAAAACAATTTCTGCATTAAACTTGATTTACCAAAGTGAATGTCACATGATCCTGAACATTGAAAATGGTTTCCGCTCTATAACTTAAGAACTACTTGGCCATAAACCTTCAAAATTTACAGATTGATTTAGCTTATGATGTAGATGACCCCTGCTGCCTTTTTGTGCAATGGGTCAAATGTCAAGGTCACAGGGGCTTGGATCTTGAAAACTGTTTCTGTTTAATTACTGAAAAACCAAATGGCCCAGAACCTTTCAACCTGATAGCATGATTATACAATTAAGTAGATGACTCTTATTGGCTTTTGGGTCAGTAAATTAATGGTCAAGGTAACAGGGACCTGAAAGATAAAAACTATTTCTGTTCGGTAATTTGAAAACCAGACACAAAACCTTTAAACTAAAAAACATGATTAGGCTTATAAAGTAAATGACCCTTATTGTATTCGGGGTCAATTCGTCAGTCCTCACAGTGATCTGAACCACTTGATCTTGTATCTTCACACTTATAAGGATGTTTGGGTATAAGACGTAAATAACCACTATGTTTCGGTGTCAATATGTCAAAGGCAAAGGTCGCGGGGACCTAAACATTGAAAAACATTCCTACTCAATAATTTGATAGCATGATGAGGCTTACAAACAGATAATCTATATTGTTTTAGGGGTCAACAGGTCAAAGGTCACACGGACCTGAGCCTTGAAAACCGCTCAAGAATTTAAGAACCACTAGACCCAGTATCAAACTTGATAGTGTGATAGTATGATTGAGCTTAGGTAAATGATGACTACTATTGATTACGGGTTAGTAGTTCAAAGGACAAGGTCATTTCGACAATGTGACTGAAAATGGGACAGTTAATCATGGCGGACATACATGTTTTTTGCGTTGTTCATTTTTAAAGTCTGTAATTCTGTTAACATTTATGCAATCAACTTTTCGTCACTATTATTGTGTTGTAAAGCTCACTGCATTTTCTTTGTATAAAGAAAATTACAATAATTGCAATGATGGCCGTAATCGCTCTGTTGACTCAAATAGATGTATCTAACAGTCACATTTATGGTTTTAGCATACGATAAATGAAATGCGAACATTCATAATTGTACGTATTTAAGGTTGCAACAATGTGCAACATATGATCATATCTTTATCATCAGATATTAAAATACAATGAGAAACACAGATTTTACAGCAGGAACTCAATTCATTGGGCAGAAACTGTTTCTGTATTTTCAGTAATAGTGATTCTGTTGTAGTGATTCTGTTATATTTGGCCACCAAATAAATGAAATAATTTTAAGATTAGGTCATTAATGTCTGGCTTTTATTTTACACTATTTTCTGTGTATTTTAAATTAAAACAAAAGACCCACAGAACATGGCTAATTTTGATCCAATTGGAATTATTTGAAAAAAGTTTTGAAGACAATTATTAGACTAGATGCTTTAAATCATATATCTGTAGTTTTAAACACGAATATTCTTCAAATTTGATTTGCTTATACCTCAATGTAAAATTAGTCAATTCCACCTCGATAGAGACAATTTTGAATAAAAAATGCATGATTTCAATAAATTTGGTAGAGGTCTTCTTAATAATGCTACTTGCCAAATATCTAATAAAATCTGTTGAAAGATCCTTTGGAAGCATAAAATGGAATCTAGTAAAATAATAGCCTCTAAGCTCATGATTTGAAGTTTTAGACAGGAAGAATTTAAACTGCAAAATGCTACATGCCAAATGCCTAAGTTCGAGGAGTAACGGTTTTAGACAAGAAGATTGAACATTTTTCTATATGTCTATGTACAACAAGTGACCCCTAAGCGAAGCAAATTTTAACTTAAAAGAGGACCATTATACAGTCACTGTGCTACATTCTAAATATATAGAAAGCGCTCTTTTGTCTTGAGATTTTAGACATAAGGGTTTTTAATGTTTAATACAAAAGAACAGAATAGCGGTACAGACCTGTAGTTTTTAAATGTGAAATTCTACAGTACAAGAGCCGCTTTGTTTTAAAAACAAGCCACTAGTATATAATTCTAGCTGTCATGAAGATAGAATGTGCAGTATAGAATAAAATGGGCCTTTTATGTATTCATTTTAGGGCGACAGCGGCCATGATAACAGGATTTTTACCATAGCGGCTTTGTTAAGCAACGTGCTCGTGTACAACATGATGACAGCTTTCAATCAAGACGCTGTCGAGAAACTTACGTATCCTTTTCACATTTTATATTGTATTTTAGACTTCTTTTCATTCCATTTAGAAACAAAAGAAAATTTCTTTGCTATCTGCCGGTATTTTGTTGTCACTCGAATAGACATTTTGGCACCTAGTCCTATTGATGTCACCAGATTTTACCTACAACAGTCCACATACGTTCCACTGTTCATGTTTTCTACATTGACTTAACGTATGTACTCGTATGTGTTTATCTCTTTGACTATTTTGAAATTATTGAACTCATAAATTAAATCAAACTGTAGTAACTATTCCACTTAGAGTACAGTTTTCTAAAAGTTTTATCTTTCTTACATCAACTCTTTAGTTTTATAACCGAAATGTCCAAAAACATCAGATTCTGTAATGATGGGAAAAATGCAGGAGATGACCAACTGGGACTAATCTTGCCAAAATTTGTATTATGTATAAGAGATTTCAGTCTAGAGTTGGTAAAGGATGGCGAAGAAATGACACCTGATGATTACCTTGAAGACTGTCTCGAGATTAAGACTGGAAACGATATGGAACGATACAATAGACCGAGGGAATGTATCAGGAAGTATTTCCCTACACGCAAATGCTTCACTTTTGACAGGCCAGGTACCAGAGATGTAATGCGACAGCTTGAATCAGTTCCGAATGAAAAGTTGTCTGAAGCGTTTGTTGAGGAAACAAATATTTTCTTGGAATATATGTATACATGTGAGGCTAAAGTGCTTATCAGCAGTAAGGCTGTAAATGGCAGAAGTAAGTAATAACTACTAAAGCTAGCTTACAACTGTGCAGATATCGAAAAAAAGTTTTATTATTTTCAAATTTATAAAAATAATAAAAAAAACTTAACTAATATTAATAATTGCATTTATTGATTGTATTATATTTCAAATTCCTCCTCTTTGTTTGGTGTCCTTTGTAGTTTTGTTATAAAACTTGACATTTTCTGACATAACTTTATATATTAGAGGATCAGTTTACTAAAACAGAAGTGCATGGCAACCTGGATAGGTAAGGCTCGTAATGAAAAATGTCACTGTAGCTTTTGCAGGTAATATTTTATTTTCTGAATAAGGGATGATTTTCTACAACTTCTTTTGCAATATTGAAGAGGGTTACGATGTCATACGCTTTACATAAACACTTGAAGTGCTTACATGTGTTTGTTTTTGGACGTTTCTAAAATAGAAAAGACGAAAGAAAATCTGCTATTAAAAAAAACACAAAATAATTTAAACATTGCTTTCCGTCGGAACTACTTTTCACATTGTAAGTGTCAGGTAATTATTCTTACGTTTTGTTTGTAAGTGACAAGTAATTATCCTTACTTTGAGTTAATAAATATTTTCGTGTTATTATTTTAACAGTGTTAGCGTCCCTTGTTGAGACGTACGTTGAGGCAATAAGGAATGGGGCAATACCTGACGTCGATGATGCAATTATGATTGTTGCAAATATTGAAAATGAGCGGATGGCAGACGAAGCAGTCGAAAAGTTCAAAAGCATGCTGGGAAAAATTAAGCTACCAGTTCTACATACCAATGATTTTGAACAGCTGTTCCGTGATATGCAGAAATCTGCCCTAGCTCAATTCAGGCTTGAATCCGTTTTTAAGTCTGAAAAATTTGAGAAATATGCAATAGTAAGTAAAATTAATACATATATAATATGAGATGACTTACGGTATCTGCATATTAAAGTACATCTGTGTATCGTTGCGTACATAATTAGACCTTTCAGCGTAAATGTATATGTATTTAACTACGTACATGTATTATGTACTACTATCAGAAGATTGGGGTTTTCTCAAGACAACAACGAATAACATATCATCAGTTAATATCAATACCAAATCTCAAAGTAATGGCAAAGCTGAAATAGACCACCCTTAGAAACAATCTTGCTTATCGCCGTATTGAATAAAACCAAACTGTAGTAACTATTCCACTTAGAGTACAGTTTTCTAAAAGTTTTATCTTTCTTACATCAATTCTTTAGTTTTATAACCGAAATGTTCAAAAACATCAGATTTTGTAATGATGCGAAAAATGCAGGAGATGACCAACTGGGACTAATCTTGCCAAAATTTGTATTATGTATAAGAGATTTCAGTCTAGAGTTGGAAAAAGATGGCGAAGAAATGACACCTGATAATTACCTTGAAGACTGCCTCGAGCTAAGACTGGAAACGATATGGAACGATACAATAGACCGAGGGAATCTATCAGGAAGTATTTCCCTACACGCAAATGCTTCACTTTTGACAGGCCAGGTACCAGAGATGTAATGCGACAGCTTGAATCAGTTCCGAATGAAAAGTTGTCTGAAGCGTTTATTGAGAAAACAAATATTTTCTTGGAATATATGTATACATGTGAGGCTAAAGTTGCTGACTTCAAATTACTTGCTCCTCACCGATGTGGGTTCGAGCCATACTCGGGGCGTTAAATTCTTCATGTGAGAAAGTCATCCAGATGGCTTATGGAAGTTCGATGGTTCTACCCTGGTGCCCGCCGCCACTGATGAAATAATGCACGGAGGGGCACCTGGGATCTTCCTCCGCCATCAAAGCTGGAAAGTCACCATATAACCTATAATTGCGACGTTAAGCCAAAAAAAAAATCTTAAGAATTATTGCTATTCAAAATACTTTCTGTCTAGTGTTTTGAGAAAACCCCTCGAAATTGATAGAAATACGTATACATTTACGCAATCGTGTACATTTCTATTTATGCCGAAAAGGTCTATTATGACATACATAGTCTATGTCTCCAATGTACACATGTATGTAAGATACACTACGTTATAGTGCATTGTCATTAACAAGCATATTTATTTTACCGATTTAGTGATCACGTATGAAGTGCTGTAAAGAAAACTAGTAATCACCCCGTCCAAGAAGGACATGTGCACATAAAAACTGTGATCCTAGGAATCACAGGGCGAGCGAAACCAAAGACAAATAAATAATAATCAGTTTAAGCTAACTTTAGATAAGGTTTAACTAAACTCTGTCAGTTGCCATACTTATAAAAGATTATAGTGTTGGCAATTTATTTTCTGAAACTTTTAAAAATCATAAGGCCATTGTTGAATATTAAAAACTAGGCAGTGCAATAAAGACATATTGGCATTTTCATCAAGTGAGGAATATTGCAGTCTTCTTTCGGGTTAAAGGTCATATAAAATATTATTTCAGTTGTCACAAGGGTAGCTCTTTTGAAACAGGTAAGCTTTTTTATTCATCAAGATGAACGAAAAGCACTCCAGTCGATTTTCTTATGGAAATGACAATGGTGTAGCCTGACCTTTTACAGTCTCGTTTCATCGGTGCAAACGGTTACGTCATTTGACTAAATTGGCGTCCAGTATAAAAGATAATAAAATTGAGTGCAAGGGGTGGTAACTTTAAATGTAATGACCACTTATCAATATAGGTTGAAGTTTGTCATTAAAACATTATTCTATTTGAATTTAACATTTGGGGCATATATTTGTGCTTCGGTAATTTTCCTTTGAATTTTACAACATGATTATCATGGGAACACACATTATTTGACAAAAATTGTGATGATATATAACAGAAGTGTTTGGGGTGCTCTGTGCTTCCGGGAAATCTACCCTTACTTTTATCTTTAGTTACACATCAGCAGCATTATTCCGCTTCCTTTAGTATTAAGGCATATCATAAAATGATTAGTTGTTAGTGATGCTTTTACACAACTTAAAAAGATGTCAGTCATATTTTTTCTTAATAAAATGTTTTTTTTTCTGTTTTGAAAGAAAAAAAAACAACATTCATCAAAACTGGCAACTCGCCATATTATCTATTTTTTATATTAAATATACTAATTTTCATATTCATTAATATTATTGAGAATGTTAAAAAAATAATTTTTTAAATTTTTTTTTATCAATTTTATTTTATCAAACTATATAAAAAGGTTGTTTCAATAAAACTATAGTGTTTATGGTAAGTCGCTTGATATATTGCTTAAAAATGCCGAAGGAAACTTGTATAAGGCGTCCATTTAAATAATTTCGCTGTCGGATCTGTTGAGGAAGTATAATATAACAGATGTAATTGGTAAACGTTTGAAAATGCCTATTGAAAATAAAGCATGTTTCAAGTTTATTGGCATAATCGGCAAACAATTTACCTTTGGCCATTTTCAAACACAAAATACTATGGGAAAGAAACACACACACACATATACAAACAGTAATAAATATTTCATATCTTTATACACATTATTTGTTACATTTCTGTATAAATGGCCAAAATATTTTTTGAAGTATATGTATTTACTGTGAACTATTATGATTTTGTCACAACATAACATAAAATGATATTGTGATTCAACTGTCTATTGATTCCATAATATACATAATCTATTCTCTCTTACTGTACCGCTATATCTATCACTTTCTATGCCAAGATTATGAGACGACAATCCTAATCTAGAAAAATGCTTTCTCATGTAATCGTTCATAATATTACAAAGCAAACTCGTTATATATTTTTATATTTAAAACAATAAATAATAGTATAATTTTAGCATGGTATTGATGATTTCTCCCCATTCTTGAATACACTGGTTATGGATGTTCCGGTATGTAATATGGAAGTAATTTACAGTTACATCAAAATTACGTCTTACTTAACTAAAACGTAGATGTCCATTTACAGAATTATTTCAAGTTGCCCGACAGTCTGTTTGTACATGCCGGCATAAATCAGTGTATATTTTAAAAGAGGGGGCCTCTGGTCGGTGGTTCTACACGGGCGGGCACTGGAAAGTTGCCATATGACTTATAATTGTTTTGGTGTGACGTTAAAAAATAAAAGAAGGTAAATCTCTATTTTTCATAAATTTTAACCAATATTTTGTGTATCTTTCACTGCAGGTGACTTGTACGTGGAATCTTCTTAATTCACCAAGAACAGCACTGTTTGGAGTTTGCTGTTCGCATCACATAACATAAAATGATATTGTGATTCAACTGTCTATTGATTCCATAATATACATAATCTATTCTCTCTTACTGTACCGCTATATCTAAAAACTTGGATGCTTTCAAACGATCATTGAAAACACACTTTTTCTTCAAGGTCTATTGAAACTCACTTTGCACTGAAAAACAAGCTTTGCAATGGAAATTATTTCCTATTGTTTATTGTTCTTTGAAATATCTAGTACAATTAAAATGTAGAGTAAAACCTGATTCAGGCTAAATACCTTTTATTGTTGATATATTTTTTGTGTTGTATTGTATGTCCATATTATTCTGTGATGTGTAGTTTGTACAGCGCTTTTGAACGTTTATTTTATAGATGAAAGGAGCGCTATAAAAATCTGGTAAATAATAATATAATAATAATAATAATAATAATAATAATAATGTATTTGCGAAATCTGAAACCCCACTTAAAATACCTGAACTCAACAGAATTATTCAAGAGAAAAAATTCCAGCCACAATAAACATGGGGTAGACCGGCTCTTTTTTCCACCATTTTGAACCAAATCACATGCGTATGAAGAATACTCTCTAGATGGCCGCAAACAGGCAAAACAGGCCCTATCAGAAAGCCATGTTATGCATATTCTGACATTCTCATTCTGTCAAATTGTACATGTACCTACTATTTCATATCTCCTCTATTAAATTATGCCATTTATTGCAGGTCTTTCACTAAAAAATGCACCAATATTCACCATCAAACAGAGGAACTATTTTCCGCGTAACCACTTCCTAATTGTGGTCAACCAAGGGCAAATAACTGATCTTGTGCCATCAGATGTAGAGCGTCCATCACAAAACACATACTATATCTGATTCGCACTGTTCGTTTATTCGATTTCTAAATAGCAGGCAGAACATTTTACCCATATCGTTTACCTGTGTGATTATGATTAGAAAGATTATTTGCATCACCATTTTTATAATACCCTTTAACCAAGACTTTGGGTAATTACAGGTTTCAAACATGTGACCTGGACATAGCACATAAATAAGGTGGTATAAAACACTTTGCATCGATGAAGAAATCAGATACATTATTTACTATATTTACGAATTTCAATATAAATATCCTCGAAAAAGTCAGACTCGTATAACATGGAATTATTATTTCTAAACATAGCCCAATTTTCAGGCGGTATGTAACTCACAGAAAAAATGCATCAGATTCGGCATTAGTAAAGTTCTTAGATTATACCTCTGGCATTTAAAATAATAAGCTCTAAATAGGTTTTGTAATATTCTTTGTAAAACGCAATGACTCCCCCTCTTTTGACGTTGCTTTTCTCCTAAATCCTACAAAAATGGACGTAGGAAGTGGAATTATTTTGTTTTGCAACTAGCTTAGTCGTGTTAAGGCTCTTTTTTGCTCTGACTTTAGACATGTTGTTGAGTATATTGGTGTAAAAATATCTTAGACTGACCCTCTATATGTTTTACGTTATATGATATGGTATTTTGTCAGTAATGTTAGAGCCTTTCTTAGCGGGGAGTGATTTGATTTACACTATTTTGTCTAACTTGTTGAAAATAGGGTAAGTGCGAGGTCGGCATGCTCTAAACGCGTTTAAACTTTCAGTTCCCTTTATAAAGGTTACTGCTTTCCAAGGCGATGCTCCTATTTTCAACTTGTTTTCTGTCTGCCTCGTATATTGACTTAATCGTGCGTTATCTGTTGTCAACCACCTTTTGCAGTTTTTTTTGTAAAAGTATGTATTTCCGGCTTTTATTCGATTTAGTATAATTATTTGAATGAGTAACCGAGTTCTTTGATGACGTAACTAAATTAGATGAATGTGCATATGAATGTTTATATAGCTAGCGTATTTACGTACATCTGAGTTTTTATATTCTCTCTGCCAAGATTTGAAAGAAAATATTTTGTTAATGATTAGCTCAGTTAAATCATACATTATAGTGATAACAATTTGGTGTTCATCTATTGAGCCGCAACAGATGCAATAAGGTAACCCAAAAATAAAAAGTCACAAAATGAGTGCAACTCGGTGCAGGCGGCAAGTAATTGTTCCATCTGCGGAAATAAACAAATAGCGGTCAACTTTACAATCTTCAATAACAGAAAAATGCTCTTACCCTGACAACGGATACTATTCTGCAAGTGTAGCAGATTAGTATATTATCGGATTAATATCAAGAAATATGCACCAGTTCTGTAGTGGATATTTTGCGCGACATGAGCAGCGCAGTATTTATCCTAAAATAGAAATACATATTTTGCTCGTTTTGCTGACTAAATTTAAAAATTACCGACGTAAATGTACTTTTTGACACAACGTCATCCATCTTTGTGATGTTATTGGTGACGTCACAAAGCTGATATGAAATTTGCACGTTTATATCGAAAATATTGACGTCTGTTCAGTTTGATCTACGTGGACGTCGTCCTTACGTTGGCTGTGTAAATCGTGTTAATGCGGCACGTACACGCCATCTCTGGTTAAGGCAACAATAGAATAGCGTTCTCTTCTCCGACGAGTCGAGATTTTCCAAACACCTGTGAGATAATTTTGGACTAGCGTGTTAGACGTCGCCCTATTCCACCGTCAAACATCAATGAACTAATACAAGCCATAATTCAAGAGTGGAACAACATTCCACAAGCCAAAATCAACACACTATGCGCCAACGATGCCAGGAAGTCCTCAATGCTCAAGCTGGCCATATCCGGTATTAATGTGTGACTTTGGTGTATGACCTCTACCACATTTAAACAACAATTTTTTTAGTTTTCCATAAACGTAAAGCAATAAGATTTTCCACACAAATTTACATTGAAACACTACATAAAAAAATAATTTAATCATTATTTTCATAATTATGTATATCTGCTCTTAAACAAAGCGGGAAGTTGCTTGTTTTGTTCAGTATAAATCCCGCACGAAAACTCAAACGATAACATGTTTGATAATTATGTTTTTTCTTCATTAAAACGTTTCAATACAGAAAACATTTTCGTATAACATTACAGTATACATTTAACTTCCATCATTGACAATCGTTTTGAGTTCAACGATGCATGAGAACCATAACAATCAAACATTATTATAAACATGCTGTCGTTTAAATTATCGTGCGGGAGTAGTATATGTCAAAATTTTGCAAAGATAAAAAAAATAGTAAAACAGGCGCGGAGTTAAAAGATCTGTGTTTATATATATTCTTTACCTATAATGATTTTTGCTGCGAACATAAGTCCTCGTGGAGTTCACGTATGGGAAAGTCAACTGATCTGAATTCAATAATATCCTTTATTGCAATCTATTTCTATAAATCCATTGTATCTGTGTGGTCCAGTTAACTTTTAGAGAGAGAATAGAAAGCAAGCCTCACTGTTCCTAAATCAGTAACATTGAATAAAATATTACTGCTGATATGAGAAACATGATAACAGAGACTGGAGTACATATGCAAATGTTGAACCAGTACCAATGTGAAGTACAGTTCAGGTGCTTATATAGCATCGACACCAATCTAAATGGGTTTGTGGATTTGTTGTGGAGTCTGCTCGCTCGTTTATACTGCTGGGCGCTTAATTGGTCTGGTGTATTGTGGTGGTGATTTGCTTGTATAAATTTTCTCTACCTATATATATGTAGAGATACCGTCTCCGTGGCCAAATGATTAAGGTCGCTGACTTCGAACCATTTGCCTTTTACCGGTTCAAGCCTCGCTCGTGGCGTTCAGTTCTTCATTTGAGAAAGACATCCGACTGGCGTATTGTCGGTGGTTCTACCCAGGTGCTCGCCGTTGGTGAAAAATGCGCAGGAGAGGTACTTGGGGTCTTCCTACACCATCAAAAGCTTCAAAGTTGCCATACGACCTACAGTTGCGTCCGTGTGACATTTAACCCAAAAGGTTTTCAACTTATATTTGAATAAAATACAAACATGCACAAAAGTTCTAGGACCTGCATTTTACTGTAACAAATAGCAGAATGTATTATGATAGATCTAAGGGTCTATATAGTGCAATTCTGCAGTCGCCTCTTCAAGGATCTCCATATACTGACTGGGGTTTTGTCCAGGGACTTCATAATCTATTGCTTGGCAGTTATGACATAGATCTGTTTGGAAGAACGGCTTGATGTACTGTCTTACTGAAACAACAAATATTCTGCACACTCTTCCTGAAACAGACTTAGCACGATTTTTTTCACAACCAGTTGTATTTTTTTCTATAGAAGTATTGCCTTGAATCGATACACCAGCTCAAGCATTACTGCAACAAAATAGTCTTCAGTTTCTCACAATTATCGGCACTTTTTCTTTCGACTCAAAACGCCTTAGTTCATAAGTTCCAACTAGGTAAAACATAGTCTCATGAGATGTAACAGGGTGTTTTTTCTTCAAATCCGATAGCACAATTTCTCATACAACTTCCATTATGCTCTCTAATTTTAGACAGAAACATAGTAAAATGTTTTCATTATTATATGTTTGTAAATTGTCTCTTGAGATCAAACGAGTGATGGACTAACGATAGGTGTGACCGCAGTAGATAATTATTTTGCAACGATTCCTGAATTCAACCAATACTATTTTTGTATCAGTATAACCCTATGTAACCCATAATGTGACGAATATTTGAAAACCATCTTAAGGAAATATTATATTCGAGCGCACGACGCACATTTATAAGGACATTATCCTGTTAAGTGGAATGCGACGTGATGTCTGTAAACAATTGTTCCGTAAACCTCATTATCTGCCTTTGAGGCCAGCATGTGTATGATTTATAGTTGCCCTTGTTGTTTTTGACATCCACATATGCTTGAAGTATGAATAAACAATCTTTCCTTTATCAGATTATATTTTGATATCATTAATTGCTGATATTGTAATTTTTATTATCTGATGTCTTAACTCCATTTGGGTTTTATTTCAGTCTGCGATGGATGAACTTTGGGAAAAGACAAAGAAGGAAAATTTGCATTTAGTCCGGCAGCATTGTGGAGAGATTCTACAGAAGATATACGAAAAGCTAGTCGGAGAAAAAATGGACAGAAATGAATATAAAATAGCAGGGGGCTACCCACTATACAAGCTTGATATGGAAGCTGTAAAGACGCATTATAAGGCCAGCGTTGAAGGCATAGATGAATATGAGGTATCTGTATTTTCTAAATAATTTGCTTAACCATTCTTTTTAAAAGCCATATAAATAGAAATAAATGAAATGTATTCGCAGGAAAAGATAATTATAATAAAATCACGTTCCCATGTAGACCACCAAACCCTAAAAGCAAGGACAAATTAATATACTACCATGTACAAACTATATAAACAAAGAGGACGAAGCGAACTTATAAATGAACACAGCTAGATATAGCCTACGAACAATCAAAATCAATTTCCATCACACGCATTTCATCATAAATGACCGCCAATTTTAATTTGCCAAGGGCAATATTTGGCAAAAACGCCTAGTACTTCTACAAAGTCTTTGAACTTTAAAATGGTACTAAATGATAGCCCATAGTTTGGGCAGTTTGTTTGTAATACCTTTTTTTCACTTTTCGTTGATAATTTGGTATTTTTATACTAAATCTTTCGCTAAAGTGTCCATATTTCAGTAGAAAATTGCGATTGAATAAATGTTAAAGGCTTTGACTCTGGCTCATTTAGGAGAACACTGACTGAACCTTTTAACTGTATTTTCAAAATGGTCAATGAGAATTACATTTGAAAGCTCACATAAGTTTTCCATATTATAAATGTCAGAAAAGAAGTACTGATAGAAGATTTTAAGCTTTGATTTTTATTTATAAATATATGAAAATAAAACACGTATTTGACATACTTTAAAAGTAAAATGTTTTGAAGCTCACTTTAAGCTTTAAGAAATTATGAAAAAAAGCAAAAAAAAAAAAAAGAAATTTAACATCCATGCTGTTACGGTTACTTATAACTTAAGACACGATTCGATACTATGTTAAGTGTTTGATACTATGCATGTAAATCAATTCTAATATTCCATTTTAATCATTCACGGAGGCCATTCAAAAACTCGTTATTATCTATAGTTCTTTAAAATAAGAGAAAACGCGTAACCTTGAAAACACTTTTATGGTTCATAATAATAATAATAATTATAATAAAAAGTTGAAAAGTGTTAAATATCCATATTTTCATTCTTCTTCCAATATGACACACCTTTAGAGGGTCATGTTCTTTATACCTGGATCAAATAATTTTTATCTATTTTAATGGACAGAGAAAAAACAAGCAGACATCATGTTTTAGCAGCGAATGCGTTTATTTACACGAAATACAATGATTTGCTACGGTTCATTGAATTTGAAAGGTATACTACATCCCTTTTAAAGGCCATAGGGCGTAACATTAGCTCAAATAGCATAATTGAATAATCGCTGGAATTCATTAATTTTGGCTGAACCAAGGTAAATTTTAATTTGAAGATCCCCGTTTTCACACCTAAGCCCAATATCTGTGTACAGAGAAAAAATCCATAAATATTATCCAGTGCAACGGCTTTAACTCCATAAAATTTAGAATCTAATTAGAATAGCCTGAGTGAACACATTCTCACCAATAAGCAGCTCATTTTCTGCATTATGTAAACATTAGTTTATCAGTAGAACGCAGGTACGTTTTCATCGTCGGAAACCCACGTTTGACGACTTACGTTTCACTGCATCCGTACAAAATAGGTCATTGGTTAGTATGTTTTCGTTTTGCAGAAAAAAGTACTTGAGTTTAGAATACTTTGTATTACCTTCAGGTAAAATATTAAGTAGTTTTCAAGCAATGCGAAGCAATATACGCCCAAAGGTATGACCTTTGACCCCTAAGTGTGACCTTGACCCTAAAGCAAGTCATCCAAAACATGGCTCTGCATGTCATCTTGATGTGGTGAACATTTGTGCCAAGTTTCTGTAAAATCCTTCAAGCAGTTCAAGAGTTAAAGAGCAGATACGAAACATAGTCATATGAACTTTGACTCCCTAAGTGTGACCTTTACCTTGAAGAGAGCCATCCAAAACATGCGCTCCGCACGTCGTCTCGATGTGGTGAACATTTGTGTCAAGTTTCTTTGAAATCCCTAAAGGAGTTCAAGGTTTACAGAGCGGACACGAAAGTGCTAACGGACGGACAGATAGACACTGGCGTCTTAACATAATACGTCCCTTCGGGCGTATTATATGTGAAATCAAGAAAAAATCACGCTAGAATTGAGAATCGATCTCAGGTTGCCGCGGCAATAAATATTTTCCTGCCTTCTTGACCAGTACACCATAGAGGAACACGTACTTATCGGTGGTTAAAAATATAAAGCTTTATAATTAAGGCTGTTACCTTCGGTACCCCTTACAAATGCTTTTCAATTTTGAATGGAAAAAAAGAAAAACAACTAATTTTCATGTGTTTCAATAAGCTTTCTTCATAGAGTTATAAACCCGTACGTGATAATCACATATTAAAAAATGGAATCCCAGGTTAAATACAGATTTTGTTTAAAACTTCTACTTTCTCTTTCAAAATGTTGAAAGCAAGCCTCTGATTGGTTAACGTGAATCTTCAGATCCAATGCGTAGCGTTAATTTGAGATGATTTTAATCAGATAACAGTAACCACTGGTTGGAATTTAGCCATATTTCAGAGTAAGCTTTATATTAAGAGGAGATGCGCATATTATCTTCGTGTTCCAGTCGGATGATTTTTCACAGTTATTGCCCTTTGATTATTTAACAATAGTATACTATAGAACTATAATTTTCCTGAGTATTTCTCAGCAACCACTGATTGGAATTTAGCCACATTTCATAGGAAGGTTCATCATTAATAGGAGATTTGCATAATATCTTGTTCCGGCCGAATGATTTTATACCATGTTATTGCCCTTTGATTATTCAACAGTAGTATAATATAGTACAATCATTTCTTAGCAACCACTGGTTGGAATTTACCCGTACTTCATAGAAAGCTTTACTATCAAGAGGAGATGTGCGTATTATCTTCTTTTTTCATCTGGGTGATTTTTCACCGACATATTGCCCTTTGATTATTCAACATCAGTGAACTATTGCGCCTTCATAGTCAGGAGTATATTCAGCAACCGCTGACTGGAATTTAGTAAAAAATCATAGGATGCTTTACTCTCAAGAGAAGGTGGGTAAATTGTCTTCATTATTCGTTGGAATGAGTGCAAATTTCGGGAAGCATCCATCGTTTTTACCGATATTCCTTGTTACAAGATGTTGTTTTTAACAACTGAAGAATTGCAATTGTCACAAATATAATTAAACGGTTCGGAACCATACTATATTTTTTTTCCAAAGGTGGGAACGTGAATGTAAGAAATTTAGGCATGAATGTGCAGTGGCTTAATTTATACATTTAGGAAAAAAGACTGTACTGAATACATTGTCCTCAAGACAAATTTTGCCTCTTTCTTGCATAGTTTAAAAAAAATAATTTCATCGATGGAGAAATGAAGCACCAGAATTGTACGGCGTTGCCAAGAATTTCTGATAACTTGGGTTATGCACTTATGCAACTATTTTGACCTCAGAATACAAAAGGTTTACTTAAAGTCAGTTAGGCCTTAGATACATGTGTATTCATTGTACATATAAATCTTTATCAGCAAATAAACGCTGTCATGCAGGACCTCGAAATTTACACAGATCATGACATTTCATTCACGAGTATTATGCAAAAAGCATGGCTTGCTGGTCCCACAATGATCATAAAATCATGCATCTACCAATGAAATGCTTTGAACACACCATATAGAGACACAATTTGAACTAGACAACCGACGGGCGATAAATTGAGATTAAAACTGAATTGATCTGTCCTGTTGCTTTGCAACAAAGGCTAACCGGTGAAGTTTTATTTAGTTTAACATATTTGCAAACTTAGTATAACATTTCGTAAAATTCAAACAAACAAATATCATCTTATTTTTTTCCGTCCACCAGGCAAAAGGAGCCATGATTCATTTCATGGACAATGAATCAGTAAACGAAGGGAAAGTAATGCTGGAAGATCAGAAAATGACGGAAGAAGACAGAAAAAGTAAGTATTATAATCATTGAGACGTTAAGCGTACAAGCGTTTGCTTGATAGTGCTCAGTCTCACTTCAGGTAATTCAAATAAAAAACATCTCAAAGATATTGCCAGGAACAGTTTCAATTGCCACAGTACTTGTATATCTTAAATAAATGGAACGCTTTGATGAGCTATTGTGATCACTTTTGTCAGTTGTCGTACCTCTGGACCTAAGCTCTTCTGAAACCGCCAGGCCTCTCTTATTTAAACTTGACCATCTTTAGCTCACCTGAGCACAAAGTGCTCGGATTGAGCTATTGTGATCGCTCACCGTCCGGCGTCCGTCCATTGTTCAAATGACTGCATTCCATACAGAATTCTGGTTGTCACGGCAACCGAAAGAAAAAAAAAGAAAAAACTTTAAAAATCTTCTTGTCCAAAACAACAGGTCCTAAGGCTTCGATTTTTGGTTTGTAGCATCATCTAGTAGTCATCTACAAAGATTATTCAAACTAACCCCCTAGGGTAAAATATGGCCCCGCCCTGGCGTCTAATGGATTATATAGACTTATATAAGGTAAATCTTTGAAAATCTTCCTGTCAAAAATCACAGGGCCTAGGGCTTTGATATTTGATATGTAGCATTATTTACTAGTTTTCTACCAAGATTGTTCAAATTATACCACTAGGATCAAATATGGTCCCGCCCTGGGGATCATATGATTTATATAGACTTATATAGGGAAACATTTTGAAAATCTTCTTGTCCAAAACCACAGGGCCTAGGGCTTCGATATTTGGTATGTAGCATTATCAAGTGGTCCTCTACTAAGATGGTTCACATTATCCCCTTATGGTCAAATATGGCCCCGCCCTAGGGGTCACATGGTTTATATAGAGAAAAACTTTGAAAATCTTCTTGTTCTAAACCACATGGCTTAGGACTTCGATATATGATATGTAGCATTATTTAGTGGTTCTCTACCAAGATCGTTCAAATTATCTCCCTAGGGTCAAGTATGGTCCCGCCCGGGGGACCACATGGTTTATATAGGGCCTAGGGCTTTGGTATTTTATATGTAACATTATCTAGGGGGCCTCTACCAGGATTTTTCAAATTATCCCCCTAGGATAAAACTTGGCCCCGCCCTGGAGATCACATGTTTTTATAGACTTATATTACGGAAAAACTTAGAAAATCTTCTTGTCTGAAACCACAGGGCCTAGGGTATTTTATATGTAGCATCATCTGTGAGTGATCCTTTACCAAGATTTTTCAAATTATCCCCTTAGGGTCAAATATGGTCCCGCCCTGGAGGTTATATGGTTTATATAGACCTATATAGTGTTAACTTTGAAAATCTTCTTGTACTAAACCACAGGGCCTAGGGCTACGACATTTGGTATGTAGCATCATTCAGTGTTTCTCTACCAAGATTGTTTACATTATCCTCCTAGGGTCAAATACAGTCCCGCCCGTGGGAATCACATGGTTTATATAGACTTATATAGGGTAAATGTTTGAAAACCTTCTTGTCCAAAACCACAGGGCCTAGGGCTTTGATATTTTGTATGTAGCATCATCTAATAATTCTCTACGAAGATTATTCAAATTATCTCCCTAGGATCATAGGGGGCCCCGCCCTGGGGTCACATGATTTATATAGACTAATATAGGGAAAAAGTTGAAAATCTTCTTGTACAAAACCACATGGCCTAGGGCTTTGATACTTGGTATGTTGCATCGTGTAGTAGTCCTTTACCAAGATTTTTAAAATCCCTCTGGGGTTAAAGCTGGCCCCATCCCGTTGGGCACATTGTTTTAAGAGACTTTTATAGGGAAAATCCTTTAAAAGAATTCTTGTCCCAAACCATAAGACCCAGAGCTTAGATATTTGGTATGTGGCATGCTCTAGTGGTTCTCTACTAAGATTGTTCAAATCATGACCCTGGCTGAAGATATGCAACGCCCAGGGGTCTCTTTTTTTATATTTTATATTGAATTTTTGTTTAAAAATCTTCTTGTTAAGACCCATAAGGCCCAGACCTTAGATATCTGGTATTTAGTATTGTCTAGTGGTCAACTATCAAGTTTGTTCAAATCATCACACTGGGGTAAAAATTGACTGCGCCTCGGGATCAACAGTTTTTACATTGGCTTATATAGGGAAAACCTTTAATAATCTTTTCTGAAACCATAAGGCCCAGGGTTTAGTTATTTGGTATGTGGCATGCTCTAGTTGTTCTCTACCGAGATTGTTCAAATAATGACCCATGGGTCAATATAGGCCACGCCGGATGGTCCCTTGTTTTACATAGACATCTGTTTTTGAACCTATGTCAAAGAAATTATGGCCAGAAGTATGTTTGATACAGATTTTAATACTCATCTTGAATAGTCTTAATCTTGACCTACTGACCTACGTGACCTACGTTTTCGTTTCTGAAGTTACAATATAGAAATTTGGACCACATGTATAAATTTTGATACAAATTTCAGTACTCATCTTGAATAGTCTAAATCGTAACCTACTTACCTACTTTCTTGTTTTTAAAGTTACAGCATAGAAATTTGGACTACCTGTATATTTTTTGATACAGGTTTCAATATTCATCTTGAAAAGTCTTAATCTTGGCCTACTGACTTACATTCTTGTTTCTAAAGGTACAGCATAGAAATTTGGACCACCATAAATATTTAACAGATTTCAGTAGTTATCTTTAATAATCTTTTCCATGTACCCTCACCCCGTAAACCCCCACCACCCCTACCCCCTAACCCCCCACCCCGCAAAAAAAGAACAACACAACATTATTTTATTCCTTTTTGTTCAATTTTTTTTAATCTTTTAATCTTCTTTGAATATTTATCCGCATGTGAAGTTGTAACCACACCCACCCACCCCTCAGCCCCGCCACCACTCACGTTCCAGATTTCATACTTGATTGTGCTCTCTTTAAAGGATATTTGTTCTTTTAAGTTCAAATGTACATGTTAAACAGCGATATTTTGTTCTAGTTACACTTCAAGCTCACGTTTCAAATAACTCCATATAATTCTAAAAGCTAAGCTTATTACAGTAAACATATTTCATTCAAAATAATTTCATTGGTCAGGATCAAAACGTAACATACATTTATTATGTACACTTAAAACATTGTTTTCTGTTAAATTAATGAAATGATTTGCTTCTAAGTAACATTCATAACTTTTTGCCAGATATATTTCTTTGCCATTCTTTACCACAAATCCATCCGGCGGGGATACCAATTCATCGAACGTTCTTCTTGTTTTTGGAGCTTTAGCAAAGAAATTTGTTCAAGCAAGCAACTAAACTTACGTTAGCGATATAGGGGCCATGATGTCTCTTGCTAAACTAAACTGAGTAAAACGAAATGATCCTATAACAACCTGTTGGGAGCAAAAGTACGGTAATGAGTCGTTATTACTTACACGAGATACACTTACTCAAATCCAACTGCTTTGGACACGTAGCGCCCTGGTTGAAGGTATTTATAGGCTCACAATGATAATGGTCTTGTAGAATTTACAAATGAATATCTTACTTAGTTTAAGAGAGTACACAATGTGACACAAAGAAAATACTATAAAAGCACAACACTATATAAACAACAATGATAGAATGAGAGTTTCTATTTATTTTGAATCTAATTTATTCAACAAGATAACCTCTCTTTATCATTCCTTGGTATTTTCAAAATTGCGATTATAACTTCTTTTTATTGGTTCGAAAAACATTAGATGAGTTAAATTATTGGTATATACATGTCATACTGTCCACCTATAAATTAACCATTTGTCAGTATTATTGTTTTGTACTGGTAGCATTTTCTTCTTGATACGTGTAATTGATACAAATGATGAGACAGTGTGTATCTGTCTTCATCGTATGTCCCACATCAGGGGCGGTTACAGGATTTGGTGTTGGGGGGGGGGGGGGGGGGCGCGAAAATGTTTGTAGTAGAGCAACTAGGGTGGTGGGGGCATATTCCGCCGGAATATTTTGAAAACAATGGATCCATATGGTGCATTCTGGGGTACTTTATTTGGTATTGAAAAAGGACAGGTTTTGTGACAGAATCAGCCCAAAAATAATATGCTAATTATAGTTCATGTTTTATGACTTGTCAGACCTATTCTTGTGTAAGTATCTCGGAATTTTTTAGCCCGATTTCTGAGGATTTTTTTGGGGGAGGGGTTACCAAGGGCTATTTATTGGTAAAGAGCGTTATAGGAGCTCGTGCAGACTGTCGAAATTTTATTGTGCGAGCGTAGAACAAAAGACAAAATACCTATGCAAGCGTAGCGAGCGAGAAAAAAATACATATTTTATTTTTCTCACCCAGAACAAATGGTGAATTATCTATACGAGCGTAGCGAGCGAGAAAAAATGCATATCTGATATTTTTCACCCAGAACAAAAGATAAATTACCTATTGCGAGCGTAGCGAGCGAGGAAAATGCATATTTTATATTTTTCACCCAGAACAAAAGACAAATTACGTATGCTCCGGCAATTTTAGGGGGGAGGGGACATCTCATTTGTCTTATTTCTAGTTTCAAATTTCAAGAAATTGTTTGCTTGTTTGCACTTAGAAACGATTGTTTCCGTTGAAAATAGAAATAAAGTTCAAAAACTTCTCTTCATTAACAACTAAAAGCCTTTTTTGACTTGTCTCAAGTTGGTTCAAATGGTTCTACAAATGTACTTGGACAACACGCAGCGGCCACAGTAGGTGACACGAAAATTGTTTAAGATGGACGACATACGCGCGAACGATTGACGGACAAAGGTAGATCTCAAATATGAAAGCTCACTTGGTGCTCGGGTAACCTAATAAAAACACAGTTAAGACTCCAGAACTTCCTTTATCATGAATTAATGTGTGTAAAGAAAATTCTGAATAAAAATCAATGCGGTGTATAATTGCAGGGGAGCTAGACAGAGTGTATCAAGAGCATAAAGAAGCTCAGGAATCGCAGGCAAAACTGTTTGATTGCAAATTAGAAGAAGAGAGAAAACGTTCTGAAGACCATCAAAGGAAAATGAAGGAAGAACGGACGGAATACATGAAAAAGCAGGAAGAGAAGATGGAAGCAATACAGAGTCAGTATGATGAACAAAGAAAGTTAAGTGAAAAACAAATTGCTATGATGCGTGAAGAAAATGAAAAGCAGAAGGAGGAGTTTCAGAGAGAAATCCACGAATTATCCGCCGAATATAACAAAAAGGAAAAAGAGAACAAAGAGTGGTTCCAGACGACGTTACAAATTGAAAACGAAAATGCCGAGAAGCGTATTGCCGAGGTAAAAGATAACTTTAATAAACTGTTTGATGATGAAAAGAAGAAAAGTTATGACTTAATCAAAACCATTGATGGATTGAAAGAGTCACACAAGGAAGCGGTCGACAAATTCAGTGATGACATTGCTGAAATGAAAGAAGAAGAAGCGGTTAGAAGACAACAACAAGAGCAAGAATACAATGATCGGTTAGAAAAGTTTAGTAAGGACATTAAATCCTTAACAACCCAGTTACAAAATGCACCAACCGGAGAACAGATGCAACTGTTACAACAAAAGCTTGATGAAGCACAAACTGAACGAGACGTATTAAAAAAACAAGCTGAAGATTCCTGCATGATTATGTAATTTGACTAAAATGAGAAGACGTTAATACCATTAAACTCTCAAGACTTAAAACTATATTTTGCACTTGTGTGTGTCATTTGTGTTATTTTGAGTATTCATAAACACATTTATTACCACTCAGAACAACTTCTGATTAAAATGTTTGACAGTACACATTCCTTTTAAACGCCCGGCTTAATTGGCTGTCAACATGTACAAGGCAGATCAAATCAAGACAATTCGCGCAAACAAAAGCTTCAGATGGAAAACAAAGTCAAAATTAAAGAGGTTGCACGTTAAAAATTAAAAGGTGATGATCAGAAAGAATAATCGTAAAAATATCGCTCATAACGCCCTTGATTATAATGTGAATCCTATATAATTGAGTATGAGTATAAAATATAGTAATTTCTCGTTAAAACGTATTGTTAGTCAATGTTTTATCTTATATATGTCAAACTTTGGAAACTGTTATTAAATACATATTTTGATAACCTCTTTCTGCAGGTTTAACTGTATAAATTCATGTGCAATGTTGAAAGTAGTTTCTTTTCTAATTTTTCTGTTGTTACGCATAACATCTATATGGATAGCTATATCATCTGTTTTTAACATAATGATTTAGTCGTATGGGACTTCAACAATGTATTCACTAATTGTTGACATCATTTAATACCCACTTCTTATAAAATGCCACTACGGTTATATTTTCAGAAAGTGTGGGGCACGTTTGAAACTTTTATTTTACAGTTACGTTATTATAATAATTATTATATATTGGTAAAATACCAATAAATACACTTTACAATTGCAAGTTTAATTGCATGAAGCAAAACCGTGTGCAAATAGGCATGAACACACTTATTAGCTGGCTTTCTGTATTTTATATAAAACTGATAAATTTCCAATTGTTGCAGCACACATCATGTCCAATTTCAACGTTTGTTACTTACATTTTATTGAAGAATATTGTCAGTGCTGAATAAAAAACAAGGAAAAGTGGGGATCATGCTTGATGCAAGAAAAATATTTTCAGTCAAACACACAGATTGCAAAAATCAGAAAATAAGACCCAAAATTGTAGTGGTGGGTATGACCTAAGATTCCATGACAAATTATGTCATGCAATCATTTCATTATGAAATGCTTTCTTAATGTAAAGCATAGATCTGTCATGTGATTTCAGCAAAATATTGCGAAGAAAATAAATAATAAAACACTACAGAGTGAAAAAACTGAGAACTATTTGAATCCACCATCATGTGCCTACCATTTTCCTAATAACTGAATACTTATAAGAACACTTTTTTCTCTAAGATTGTGCCAGTTTCATTTGAAATATACCATCAGCATACATGAATAAAAAAAATACATGGTTTTAACTTGATACGGGCACTCTGTAAGGTTCTATCGCATCTTCTGTAACGTATTTCAAGTTTTCAGATTTTGCCAAAAATAGCTGTTGCAACATAATTTTCAATCAGTTTTCCTACTGCAGCTTACTTTTGTTCTGTTTTATCCTTTTCTACTTTTATCTGCACCCCAGGTACACATGTTAACTGTTAAAAATGTTTAGTCTTACGTTTGACTGCTAGAATTTAACAATATTTAGGCTACAGATCTGCATGTTTTAAAAATAAATCTAGAACAGTGAAAATGTGATATTTATTGTTTCATTCATTTTAACAGCAAAAGTGCTACAAATGTGTCATTATCTATCAAAGTTTCATTAAAACAGCCCATATCCACCCTAATCTGGCCAGATTTTAATATTTACCAGTTTTCTGCTACAAGATAAACTTTTTCTCGATGATAGTGCAAGTTTCATTTGAAAGTTACCGTCAGCCTCAATGAATGAAAATATACATGGTTTTAACTTGATACGAACACATTTTGGCTTGTAGCTACGGCTCCAAGCCTATATATCGTTTTGGGTTATTTTGCCTCCCAAATGTAGTCGTGTCTACTACAGGAAGCCAAGAAGCAGGATATGTCCAAGAGGCAGGACGTAGTAAGGAGTCTACCGATTGGTTACAGTTCGGTCCAACGGGTGTTTGCGTTTTATGACAGATTATTATTAATTCCAGGGTGTTTCAAGAACAATAGTATAACAAAATTAAAATCAATAACATTATATTAAGATTTTATTTAAAATGAAGATCGTTTCATTTCTGGCTTTACATATCTCAGTTATGTTAGTAACTATTGTAAAGTATTTATAGACCTGTCACAGTAAGCACACCCCTGAAATAATGGATATTTCAGAGAAAAATTTGCCGCCAGTTTCTGCGCTTACGTTGTGGCCGAATCCATTAGTGTTTAAAGGGGTATCTGGTTTTCTTCTTCGTCTGTGCATGTTTTCACCGCTTAACCATTTTTGCGAAAAAGGCAAAGAAGTCGACTACCTCCGGTGATAACAAAGGGAAATCCTCATTTGGACTATAAATAGAACAATTGGACGATCCGGATGCTTTTACACACTCACTGTTTTCGGATTTATGCGAACTGGTTTTGTTTTAATCATAAGCTGCTATACTTGCAGTCTTTGAAATATTTCGTAGATTGCAAAATCAGGCAAGCTTTTTCTTTTAAAAGGAAACTTTATTAAGATTTTATGACATTTTCTGTAACATATGAGAACGCGTTAAATTTTGCCGAAAAGAGCTTTTGCATAATAATTTTCAATATGTTATCCTAACTGCGGCTTACTCCAGTTTTGTCATTTTTTACTATGATCTGCACACAGCTTACACTCTTAAAAATGGTACCTTTGACTACCAGAAATTAGCAATATTTAGGCTATCAATGTGCATTTTTTAGATAAATCAAAAACTGTGAAAACGTGATATTTCTTGTTTTATTTATTTTGACAGGGTGGGGGGTCTTTGCGGGGTCAGTTAGGTGTCTGCGCAAAATGTTTTTTGATTTTATTTATATTTTATGCCTATATACCTACATGTATTAAGTTTCATTAACAAGTGTTACTATACCAGTTTTGACTTACTTTTATAGATATTCACATTTTAAGTGGGTGGGGTAATCTAACATGTGACCAGCTAGGAACACAATTTCTGATATTTCTTTAAAAATTATTCTAACTTTTTACCTAATACATTCATGATAAAATAACTATGCAATAGACATTCACACAACATTTGCATTTTAAATTGTATTGAATACTTTTTTCATCACAGAGCCACAAAATTGGCCTGGTCAAATTTACTGATTTTCAATGGACGAACTTCACCAAAAAGCTAAAACATTTTTTATTAGTTGAGATATTTAAGTGTTATTTTCAGCAGATAATGTACACTAAATAAACATTATAATGACAGTATATCAGTACACTCTGATTAATATTGGAAGAGTGGTACACTCAAAAATTAGGAAAAAGTGGGTGGGGTAAATAAACATTCGAAGCAACACTATAAAAATTGTGCAGTTGTTAAGAAATGGCCTCAGATTGTCTACTACTATCTTTATTTTATTAAATACAGCCATGGGTGATAAACTTTAACACAAATTTGTCCACTATATACTTGTGTGCCATGGAAAAGCATTGACCTTGAACATGACATGTAGACAAACTAAATTAACCCTGAAACCTCAAAGTATTTAACAAAAGGTTTGCCAGATGCAGTATATTTTGAGAAAAGCTATTGTTAAAATTAAGATTAAATTTTCTGCATTTCCAATTTCAATGTAGTTTAGAATATATGAATATAGGTCTTTTAACTGGTAGCTTTGACAGTCTCTTTCAGGTAGCCTTAGTGCCGGTAGTTTTAATATTCTATCTGGTTTGTCAGTAGCTGCATAAAATATACAGTACAGGCACTGCTGTCAGTGGTCATTTTCCTGCATGTATATAACACATTAGTTATTAATTCCTAGACAGAAACATAAATCTGCACCAAGCTTCAAGTACTTTAGTTCTACGAAGGAACAAATATTTATACATGTAATTGCATTAAATATTGTACTTTGACACTGTTAGTTCCAAGTAGCAACCCATCAAGTAAGTTCCGGGAAGGAACAAACACATTATCTCACTTGTTCCAAGGCAGGGACATACAGCAATCTAGGTATTGTTAGTTCCAGGTAGGAACACATACCAGTTGCACTCAATAAGCCACTATAAGTTCCAGCAATGGAACAGACACTGTAAGTTTCAAGAGAGGAAAAACAGATTGTTCAGAACAAATGCCAAATTTATATCATACATATAATTGTCCTTGTTAGTTCCAAATAGGAAAACATTCATATTTCAGTGGAACAGTTTTTACTTGTTCCTACCGGGAACTAACAGTAGTTATTATATACAGGATCTAAGTATTACTTGAAATATATTTGTTTCTGCTGTAAGTCATTAACTCATAAATGAAGGTCACTTGAGGTAATCAGTTGTTCCCCATAGGAACTTAAAATCTTATATACGAACACATACTTAGATCCTGTATATAGTAAGTACTGTAAGTTCCCGGTAGGAACAGGTAAAATCTGTTCCATTGAAATATGAATGTTCCTATTTGGAACTAACAAGGACAGTTATATGTATGATGTATCTTTTGTACCTGTTTGGAACAATCTGTTTGTTCCCTCTTGAAACTTACAGTGTCTGTTCCTTCCTGGAACTTATAATGGCTTATTGAATGCAACTGGTATATGTTCCTATCTGGAACTAACAGTACCTAGATTGCTGTATGTTCCTGCCTTGGAACAAGTGTAGATAATGTGTTTGTTCCTTCCTGGAACTTACTTGATGGGTTCTTTCTTGGAACTAACATTGTCAAAGTACAATATTTAATGCAATTACATGTATAAGTATTTGTTCCTTCGTAGAACAAAAGTACTTGAAGCTTGGTGCAGATTTATGTTTCTGTCTAGGAATTAATAACTAATGTGTTATATACATGCAGGAAAATGACCAGTGACAGCAGTGCCTGTACTGTATATTTTATGCAGCTACTGACAAACCAGATAGAATATTAAAGCTACCTGCAATAAGCCTACTTGAAAGAGACTGTCAAAGCTACCAGTTAGAAGACCTATATTCATGTACAGTCGAATACCGTTACCTCGATATTCAAGGGACAGTACTGTAAAAATTGCATCGACGTATCCGAAGTTCGACGTAACGATATCGACTATCTGGGACTTCTTTGTACTTGTGTTGGACGTCTATATTGTCATTAATATTCAATGCTTTTTTTCCAGAGCGTTTGAATGGGGGAAGAAATAATATAAAACGTAAATACGATTTTGATTTTATTTACAAATAAAATATCTTAATTAGCATTAGCATTTTTATTCCTTCCCTAAACAAGTCTGAATGCAGCGGTAACGTTCCTTGTTGAGTAGTCATTTTGACTGTGCTTCAATAACAAAAATTTGCCAGTTAAATATGCGTATTGTTACTCAATCCTAAATGGCAGATTTTTACTCAAACAGAAAATATTTCATCCAAATTAGTTGTTATATTTGAAAACAGCTTTCATGCTTGCACGGTATTTTATAACACTAATCATTGGGAATTAAATGCAAACTTCCCGACATTTACATCGCCGGACAACATAGGCTGATTTTCACACCTTACAAATAACATGGATATTTTTGACAAGCTGTGATATCGACGAAACCAGGTGTAAAATCAATACAGGTAAGTTGACGGGACTGAAAAATCTCATCGAGCTAAACAAAATACCGAGTTAATCATATCGAGGTAATGATAAATAATTACATTAAGATAAATAGGGAAAAATCGGGACCGACTCAAACACATCGTGCTAACCGGGGTATCGAGCTAACCGATATCGAGGTAACGATATTCAACTGTATATTCTAAACTACATTAAAATTGCAAATGCAGAAAATTCAATCTTAATTTTAACAATAGTTTTCCTAAAAATACACTACATCCGGCAAAACATTTTGTTAAATACTTTGAGCTTTCAGGGTTAATTTTGTTTGTCTACATGTCATGTTCAGGGTCCATGCTTTTCCCATGGCACACAAGTATATAGTGGACAAATGTTTGTTAAAGTTTATCACCCATGGCTGTATTTAATAAAATAAAGATAGTAGTAGACAATCTGAGGCCATTCCTTAACAACTGCTCAATTTTTATAGTGTTGCTTCGAATGTTTATTTACCCCACCCACTTTTTCCCAGTTTGAGAGTGTACCATTCTTCCTATATTATTTAGAGTGTACTGATATACTTCCATTTTAATGTTTATATAGTTTACAATATCTGCTGAAAATAACACCTGAATATCTCAACTAATAAAATATGTCTTAGCTTTTTGGTGAAGGTCGTCCATTGAAAATCAGTAAATTTGATCCGGCCACTTTGTCGCTCTGTGATGAAAATAATATTCAGTACACTTTAAATCGACTAACCCACACATCGTGGTCAGAGAATTTATAAAATCAAACGTTTACATATATTTACCTTTATGTTGCATATTTAATGTTTTGACAATGTATTTTTCATCGAATTCTGTCCAATTTCGTTGTTTTCCTAATAAATCAAAAATAAAAACATTCGTCTACCATTTCTGATAAGGGTTTTCCGGTTTATAATAAAACGGAATCCCCGGCCTTCAGCGAGCACTTTGCAAATATCAGGTGACAGTGAGAACATGATAATCAATAGAGCGTACAAGTATAGGCATCACGTAGTGTAATGTCGTTTTGAAAATGTAACTAAATAAAACAATAGGAATGAAATCAGCACACTATTGTCCTTAAGTATTGACGTTGCACTTATGAATATTCCGTTTTGTTGCGTAAATTATTGCTTAATAGCGATGTAGCGATATAACTATTTCATATAAATAAAGAATAACAAGCTACTGTCTTTTGATATCAAATTTTATCAGGTCGAGGTTGGTATGGGCTGGAAGGGCTGAGGGAACCTAACACCTTCCGCCCATATCTGCCGAGCCTGATAACATTGATATCAAAAGACAGTTGTCTGTTACTCTATTTATCATGAAACTCATACAACCCACCTAGAACAACATATATCCTCATCTCTTATTTCGTAAAAGTTGACTTCTGAAGCAAAAATTATTAAATTCATATTTTACTAATTTGAAAATTCATCCGCCACTAAAACACTTGAACGTAACAATACGGCAGCCATATTGATGTCAACTTCGACAATGTTTATTGACTTTCTGATATTCTTATAAAAATAAATGAAATAAACTCTTATCTGCGTAAAAATGAAAAAAATTACCTCTTGAATAAATCAAAAGATGCTTTATTTCCACATTATTTAACATTTGACTCAGACAACTACATGTCCAAAGCGCCTCAGTCAGATATACTTTAAAGGTTTTAAAATCACTTAATACTGATCCAAGAAATATAATTAACTCAAACATTTTTGCCACTACTTAATCAAAATGGATGCCTTAAATTTGGCATAAATCAAGAATAAATACACTGTCAAGTTTATTGTAAACCTTTCCAAGAATTGATCTAATGGCATGTAAACATTGTGATGTCATGATGAACGTTACACAGTGACGTCATTAAGTGATACTGTCTGTGTGATAAATGTGGAGACAAGCATATTTAAGGAAATGAGTTGAGATTACACATTTTACAGAATGTGTTTAGAAAAAAGTCGTGCAACTGTAGTAAAATTCGATGTGGAAGGAAACTGATATAAAAACTTGTCCATCAATATGGGAGGAGCTTAATTATTGATATGAGATCAATGACCTGATATCAAAATAAAATATCAGGCAAGTGATATCAGGCACTTTGCATAGTAGTTGCATGATAAATTTCCTTATAATTTAACTAATATCGCACGTGCAAGTAGCTGCGCGGACAAATCGTTTACCTGCCAATCTCGGTGTTGATTGTTCGAGTACTGCATCTGGCCTATTGTTTCAAATTTTATCACAAGTAGAAAAATTGCCACATTTACCTGATTAAACTTTATGGTTCATTTCTTGAAAGAAATACACGTGTAGTCTAGTTAACCGTTGTGGAACAAAATGAATAAAAAATTTGTAAAAGTTTCTCAGATAAAAAAGAAAAAGTACTTGTCAACGTTTCAATTTTTTTTTCGTTGGGTTTAATGTCGCACCGACACACAATTTTAGGTCATATGGCGACTTTCCAGCTTTGATGGTGGAGGAAGACCCCAGGTGCCCCTCCGTGCATTATTTCATCACGAGCGGGTACCTGGGTAGAACCACCGACCTTCCGTAAGCCAGCTAGATGGCTTCCTCACATGAAGTATTCAACGCCCCGAGTGAGGCTTGAACCCACATCGATGAGGGGCAAGTGATTTGAAGTCAGCGACCTTAACCACTCGGCCACGGAGGCCCCACAACGTTTCAAGAAAATCAATGCTATAAGAAATAACAGATAGAATTTGTGAAATATGTAAATATTGTAAGAATAAAATCAATATCGATAACATAAAAATACAGTAACATTTTTAAAGAAAGTGGTCTGAGATGTTTTTGAACTCGTGGTAACATGCATGGAAGTCAGACACCTTACCACCACGCCATCGTGTCATTGGTTATTTATATTGTTTGTTTGTTTGTTTTGGGTTTAACGCCGTTTTTCATCAGTATTTCAGTCATGTAACGGCGGGCAGTTAACCTAACCAGTGTTCCTGGATTCTATACCAGTGCAAACCTGTTCTCCGCAAGTAACTGCCAACTTCCCCACATAATTCAGAGGTGGAGGACTAATGATTTCAGACACAATGTCGTTTATCAAATAGTCACGGAGAATACGCCCCGCCCGAGGATCGAACTCACGACCCCGCGATCCGTAGACCAACGCTCTTACCTACTGAGCTAAGCGGGCGGTTATTTATATAGGTTATTTCAGGAATATGATTTATATATTTTCAGGATACAAATATTGCGTAAACTAACGAAAATCCCCGAAATATTGGCGAAAGGTCAACACTTGCTGACAATACGTAGAGACAGTACCTATTTTTTTTTCAAATCATAGGTATGAAGTTAAAAAGCTTTGAAATGAAGGCAAATGTCCATTTCCCAGAAACAGATACATGTATATTGACAACATTAAAACCAGAAGCGTAGAGCTATGAGCATTTAATATTTTCATATATTAAAAGAAAATTATGTGATCAAGGAAATGTAACTCTTCTGAAGAGTAGAAACATCAAAGGGACATAATAAATTGAATGTTTTCTATTAGGCTGCATTTGATTTAACATTCAGCTGTGATTTGGATTGCTAAATAATGATCCATGATGCTGTTCGCTAAAAATATAGAACATCTGGAACAGTCTGATAACAGCACAAACATGCTGTAGCAGAATGTAAATATTTAAGCTCTGACCGGGACTCGAACCCAGGATCTCTCACATCTAAGGCAGACACTCTACCACATCCCTATAACAGCAGTAGCTATACCTAGGCAGTTTAAGTGCACCCCTATTCTCTTCCCCACTAGATTACGTGAACTGGAACAATTTTGTGTCAATTGCATGTCCGGTGTGCTCCGGATTATCGGCGTGTTCGCTTTGTTACCCAACGGCAATTTTCGTTTAAAGGAAAAATATAATCTAATTTTGCCAACATTTTAATCGGTCAAAACTGCCCAAATTTCTCTGACGTGTTTCTTAGAGTATGAACTTAATAACTGGTAGTACCAGTGAAATATAACTTACACAGAATCTTTAATATTTGCCTTTTTAGCAGCTGGCGAATGGCAAAGACAGTGAGCTTTGTCCAAATTTAAGCAATCATTTTACCAGTTCCATGGGCATTTCAATTGATAGGAAATTACAGTTACAAACTAAATACCTTTCTGCAACACACGAAGTCATTAGCATTCATTGTCAATCAGTATTATGACTTAGATCAACTGCCATTCATTCATTCCAATGATTCATAGACAAAGTCCGTTGTTTACATTTTTAATCGTAACCGGTGTACTTTTGAAAAATCGAAGTATGCGAAGAGCTCTGGTACGGTTTCTACAAGACCTTTACGATGCAGTCAGTGATTTCTCGTTGTTGAGCGGTTACGGTATTCGTAAACTAGTATAACTGTTCGTTGGGAGTTCGATTCCCAGACCTTTTAAAGTTTTGTTTTTAAAACTGTATTTATTTTTTTCTTCAATACAATTCAACAAAAACAAAACGAGTTAGTTAATCTAGTTCTAACTTGTTCACTAACTTATATATACACATATATATATTATATCACTATTGACACGTAATTATGTTTAAACACACTTTGCCTTTAATATGGTCTGTATTTGTTTAGGTTGGCGTGGCCCTTATAGTCAGGGACCCTCACCCTGTATTCATGAATCTTGCAACATCAAGCCGTAATAATGAAATGAATGAACTGGCACGCAGAAAAGTGCCATTCAAATATTCCAAATTTAAATGTAAACACAAAGTCACCGCATCCGAATGTTCGAATGAAGTAAGTAAAATTGTACTTAAGTTGAGCACTACCACACTAATGCATCAAGCACCACCACAATTCGATAATATTATAATACAAAATTAATTCAGAATTAACAGTTCTATCAATTCTGTATTCACTATATTATTCAAGAAATTTAAAGGTGAACTTACCTTTCTAAAGGTGTAGGCTGTAGCACCGTTGAAACAAAACTGTATGTCCTTTTTACTAAAAAAAATAACCCTAATTCATCTTAAGAAGCTGTATTATTTTTAAGGTAGAGCTAGCAGTTTACAGAAAACTATCTGCATACATTTTAAGGTATTGACATTAATATTTAAAGTAGCAGTCCTAAGGTAGTGAGTTCTATATATTTTAAGGTATTAATTTAATAGGAAACGAAAATAAAGTAAAATTAGGTGTCATGCATCCTTAGCCAGCACTACAGACACTATCTTTCGGTTCAGCCTGTGCTGGAAAAAAACCAAGTATATATGACATTATACATTCCTTGTGAAAATGTAGTGGTGCCTTAAACATGTTTTACTCAGCTGAAACACTCGGCACTCTAATGTCACACATTCAAAATGCAATCCGTACAACAGACATCACTGACTAAGGAGAAGACACAAACTAAGGACAATGGAATATTTTAATAAACTAAAGATTCTATCTATATTGTTTAGTTTTTTTAGTGAAAACTGCTATTCTTTAATTTAAGTTCCCAGTTGTATGGGCAATAAAAGTTGAAATCTATATGTTTTAGTTTCTCTTGAAAAGAAAATTTGACTATAATAATTAGAGCTAATAGCAATGAAATCATAACAAAACCCTGCAATTCATAATAATGTACATAAACTTGATCATTTCTTTCGTCTGCTTCGTACACCGGAAGGCACGGGGTGTAGCTTTCCTGCCGTACCACAACCGTATTTCAGTATGAGTAAACTATATATTGACCTAGGGGTCTACATAAATTTTTTAGAAAATATCATTAGGAAATGACAATTATGATAGAAAAACGGACGGATGTAAACAGTAGTATTGTCTGTATTAGAAAATTTAGCTATACATGTAGTAGTTAAGACGAAACTGGATACTGGATCAGGTACTATAACTGCCCATTTTCACCTATCACCGACTATCGAATTGTGACGATAATCAATGCATTCTGGTACAAAAAATAATAAAGAATTTAGGAGAATAGTGATTATAAAATTATACCATAGTCACAAGAATATGCAACTATTTAATTAATAAACTGTAAAATAACCATATTCGCATATAGTGATTGTACCTACATTATTGCCACTAGAGACTGTATAGTTACAGAAACATGCCTATCATATGACACTTTCTACCTGAACAAAAACTGGAAATTAAACAGGCATGGGGAATGGTTAATGTAAAAAAACATAACTAGTAGAACATTAAGAAAGAGGCCAAACTTGAGCATTCACGAAATAATCAAGAAATACTATACCAGTGATTTAATAAATATCAAATCTCAGGTAGAAAGGTTTATACATATGTTAGTTGTTATATAAGGTAAATCTTTGAAAATCTTCCTGTCAAAAATCACAGGGCCTAAGGGCTTTGATATGTAGCATTATTTACTGGTTTTCTACCAAGATTGTTCAAATTATACAACTAGGATCAAATATGGTCAGCCCTGGGGATCATATGATTTATATAGACTTATATAGGGAAACATTTTGAAAATCTTCTTGTCCAAAACCACAGGGCCTAGGGCTTCGATATTTTGTATGTGACATTATCTAGGTATCTAGGGGTCCTCTAGAAAGATTTTTCAAATTATTTCCCTAGGGTCAAACATGGCCCCGCCCTTGGGGGTCACATGTTTTTTTATAGACTTATATAGGGAAATACTTTGGAAATCTTCTTATCCAAAACCACCAGGCCTAGGGCTTTGATATTTGGTATGTAGCATTATCAAGTGGTCCTCTACAAAAATGGTTCATATTATCCCCTTATGGTCAGATTTGGCCCCGCCCTAGGGGTCACATGTTTTATATAGAGAAAAACTTTGAAAATCTTCTTGTCCAAAACCACATGGCTTAGGACTTCGATATATGATATGTAGCATTATTTAGTGGTTCTCTACCAAGATCGTTCAAATGATCTCCCTAGGGTCAAATATGGTCCCACCCTGGGGACCACATGGTTTATATAGGGCCTAGGGCCTTGGGCTTTGATATTTTGTATGTAGTATTATCTAGAGGGCCTCTACCAGGATTTTTCAAATTATCCCCCTAGGATAAAACTTGGCCCCGCCCTGGGGATCACATGTTTTTATAGACTTATATTACGGAAAAACTTTGAAAATCCACTTGTATGAAACCACAGGGCCTAGGGCTTTGATATTTGGTATGTGGCATCATCTATGAGTGATCCTTTACCAAGATTTTTCAAATTATCCCCTTAGGGTCAAATATGGCCCCGCCCTGGCGGTTACATGGTTTATATAGACTTATATAGTGTTAACTTTGAAAATCTTCTTGTACTAAACCACAGGGCCTAGGGCTTCGACATTTGGTATGTAGCATCATTCAGTGTTTCTCTACCAAGATTGTTTACATTATCCTCCTAGGGTTAAATACAGTCCCGCCCGTGGGGATCACATGGTTTATATAGACTTATATAGGGTAAATGTTTGAAAACCTTCTTATCCAAAACCACAGGGCCTAGGGCTTTGATATTTTGTAGCATCATCTAATAATAATCTACTAAGATTATTCAAATCATCTCCCTAGGATCATATGTGGCTCCGCCCTGGGGTCACATGATTTATATAGACTAATATAGGGAAAGATTTGAAAATCTTTTTGTACAAAACCACATGGCCTAGGGCTTTGATATTTGATATGTTGCATCGTGTACTAGTCCTTTACCAAGATTTGTAAATTATCCCCCTGGGGTTAAAGCTGGCCCCACCCCGGTGGACACACTGTTTAAAGAGACTTTTATAGGAAAAATCCTTTAAAAGAATTCTTGTCCCAAACCATAAGACCCAGAGCTTAAATATTTGGTAGGTGGCATGCTCTAGTGGTTCTCTACTAAGATTGTTCAAATCATGACCCTGGGTCAAGATATGCAACGCCCAGGAGGTCTCTTCTTTTATATTGACTTATATTGTATTTTTGTTTAAGAATCTTCTTGTTAAGACCCATAAGGCCCAGACCTTAGATATCTGGTATTTAGTATTGTCTAGTGGCCAACTATCAAGTTTGTTCAAATCATCACACTGGGGTAAAAATTGACTGCGCCTCGGGATCAACAGTTTTTACATTGGCTTATATAGGGAAAACCTTTAAAAATCTTTTCTGAAACCATAAGGCCCAGGGTTTAGATATTTGGTATGTGGCATGCTTTAGTGGTTCTCTACCAAGATTGTTCAAATAATGACCCATGGTTCAATATAGGCCACGCCGGGTGGTCCCTTGTTTTACATAGACATTTGTTTTTGAACATATGTCAAAGAAATTATGGCCAGAAGTATGTTTGACACAGATTTCAATATTCATCTTGAATAGTCTTAATCTTGACCTACTGACCGAATGCGGATGGATATAGTTTTGGCGTTGTCCGTCTGTCCGTCCGTCCGCAGCCAAATCTAGGAAGTGGTTGGGAATATTTCAAAAAAACTTCATATACATATTAACCATTATGAGGTTACGCGGCCCGTAAAGTTTCAGTCAGATTGCTTAAGTAACACAAGAGTTATGGCCCTTAGAAGTTTCTAGTGTTAACTATATAAGGTACTATAAATATGGCAATTTCTGCTTCATAATTTGTGACATATTTGACCCAGAGCTATGAAACTTAAAATGAATTTAAATCACCATATTATGGTAGTGCACACACAACTTCACTTCTTCAGTTATTGCCTTTTTATTGTTTAAAATTCCACATATTTGTACATAACAAACTAACCAATTGGTAGAATTTCATTTAACTTCTTTCATTCTTTTCCACGAACATTTATTGTAAACATGTGAAGTTGTGTACCCACACCTGGTCACCCCTCCCCCCCCCACCCCCCCCCCCCCCCAAAAAAGAAGAATTTAAAAAATTTTCAAAACGTTCCATGAATATTTATCAACTTGCTACCTGGCTCCAGCACCCAGTCACGCTACCACCCCGATAATGCAGCATCCCTGCTCCAACAATTATTTTCTTCATTTTTTTTTTTTATTTTCCATCAGTACAAATTATCAACATGTTAAGTTTTGTACCCTCACCCGGTAAATCCCAACCACCCCTACCCCATACCCCCCACATCCCCCCCTCCAGAAAAAAAAACAACAACATTATTTTATTCCTTTTTGTTCAAATTTTTTTAACCTTCTTTGAATATTTATCCGCCTGCGAATGTAACCACACCCACCCACCCCTCAGCCCCGCAACCACTCACGTTCCAGATTTCATACTTGATTGTGCTCTCTTTAAAGGATATTTGTTCTTTTAAGTTCAAATGTACATGTTAAACAGCGATACTTGGTGCCAAACTACTCGAATACAATATTTTGTTTTAGTTACACTTCAAGCTCACGTTTCAAATAACTCCATATAATTCTAAAAGCTAAGCTTATTACAGTAAACATATTTCATTCAAAATAATTTCATTGGTCAGGATCAAAACGTAACATACATTTATTATGTACACTTAAAACATTGTTTTCTGTTAAATTAATTCTGACCAATGAAATGATTTGCTTCTAAGTAACATTCATAACTTTTTGCCAGATATATTTCTTTACCATTCTTTACCACAAACCTATTCGGCGGGATACCAATTCATCGAATTTTCTTGTTGTTTTTGGAGCTTGTTTTTGGAGCTTTAGCAAAGAAATTTGTTCAAGCAAGCAACTAAACTAAGGTTAGCGATATAGGGGTCATCATGTCTCTCTTGTTAACTAAACTGACTAAAACGAAATGGTCCTATAACAACCTGTTGGGAGCAAAAGTACGGTAATGAACTTTGGGTCGTTATTACTTACACGAGATACACTTACTCAAATCCAACTGCTTTGGACACGTAGCGCCCTGGCTGAAGGTATTTATAGGCTCACAATGATAATGGTCTTGTAGAATTTACAAATGAATATCTTACTTAGTTTAAGAGAGTACACAATGTGACACAAAGAAAATACTACAAAAACACAACACTGATAGAATGAGATTTTCTATTTATTTTGAATCTACTTTATTCAATAAGATAACATCTCTTTATCATTCCTTGGTATTTTCAAAATTGCGATTATAAATTCTTTTTATTGGTTTGAAAAATATTAGATGAGTTAAATTTTTTGGTATATACATGTCATACTGTCCACCTATAAATTAACCATTTGTCAGTATTATTGTTTTGTACTGGTAGCATTTTTCTTTTTGATACGTGTAATTGATACGAATGATGAGACAGTGTGTATCTGTCTTCAACGTATGTCTCACATCAGGGGCGGATACAGGATTTGGTGTTGGGAGGGAGGAGGGGGGTGGGGGGGGGGTGAAAATGTTTGTAGTAGAGCAACTAGGGTGGTGGGGGCATATTCCCCCAGAAAATTTTGAAAACAATGGATCCATATGGTGCATTCTGGGGTACTTTATTTGGTACTGAAAAAGGGCAGGTTTTGTGACAGAATCAACCCAAAAATAACATGCTAATTATAGTTCATGTTTTATGACTTGTCAGACTTATTCTTGTGTAAGTATCTCGGAATTTCTGAGAATTTTTTGCGGGGAGGGGTTACCAAGGGCTATTTATTGGTAAAGAGCGTTATAGGAGCTCGTGCAGACTGTCGAAATTTTATTGTGCGAGCGTAGAACAAAAGACAAAATACCCATGCAAGCGTAGCGAGCAAGAAAAAAATGCATATTTTATATTTTTCACCCAGAACAAATGATGAATTATCTATTTGAGCGTAGCGAGTGAGAAAAAATGCATATTTGATATTTTTCACCCAGAACAAAAGATAAATTACCTATTGTGAGTGTAGCGAGCGAGAAAAATGCATATTTTATATTTTTCATCCAAAACAAAGGACAAATTACGTATGATCCGGCAATTTTAGTGGGGAGGGGACATCTCATTTGTCTTATTTCTAGTTTCAAATTTCAAGAAATTGTTTGCTTGTTTGCACTTAGAAACGATTGTTTCCGTTCAAAATAGAAATAAAATTCAAAAACTTCTCTTCATTAACAACTAACAGCCTTTTTTGACTTCTCTCTAGTTGGTTCAAATGGTTCTACTTGGACAACACGCAGCGGCCGCAGGAGGTGGGACGAAAATTGTTTAAGATGGACGACATACGCGCGAACAATTGACGGACAAAGGTAGATCTCAAATTTGAAAGCTCACTTGGTGCTCGGGTAACCTAATAAAAACACAGTTAAGACTCCTGAACTTCCATTATCATCAATTCATTTGTGTACAGAAAAAGTTTCTGAAAAATCAATGCGGTGTATATAATTGCAGGGGAGCTAGACAGAGTGTATCAAGAGCATAAAGAAGCTCAGGAATCGCAGGGAAAACTGTTTGATTGCAAATTAGAAGAAGAGAGAAAACGTTCTGAAGAAACATCAAGGAAAATCAAGGAAGAACGGACGGAAAACATGAAAAAGCAGGAAGAAAAAATGGAAGCAATACAGAGTCAGTTGATGAACAAAGAAATTAAGTGAAAAACAAATTGCTATGATGCGTGAAGAAAATGAAAAGCAGAAGGCGGAGTTTCAGAGAGAAATCCACGAATTATCCGCCGAATATAACAAAAAGGAAAAAGAGAACAAAGAGTGGTTCCAGACGACGTTACAAATTGAAAACGAAAATGCCGAGAAGTGTATTGCCGAGATAAAAGATAACTTTAATAAACTGTTTGATGATGAAAAGAAGAAAAGTTATGACTTAATCAAAACCATTGATGGATTGAAAGAGTCACACAAGGAAGCGGTCGACAAATTCAGTGATGACATTGCTGAAATGAAAGAAGAAGAAGCGGCTAGAAGACAACAAAAAGAGCAAGAATACACTGATC